>NC_137025.1:3272500-3462500 GCF_032717465.1 Coenobita brevimanus | reverse complement strand
CAGTTTTATAGAACTAAACAGGTTAGACAAATCCTTATTCATTAGTCCCTCACGTCTACCGGATTCTTTCAAAACTGACTTTCTCTTTTTCGGAAAGAGCAGGGCAGTAGATGAAGTCTACAAAAAATGCTCTTCCAAGAATAACTTTTAAAAATAAGATGCATTCTATACCTGGACACATTGCATTTAAAAGAACGGAGGTCACAGACAGCGGGAAATAAAGACTGTGGAACAGTTCTGTCTGACAGAATCAAGAATGAACTATATCTAAACTTCATAATAATGCAGAGATTACCAGGGAGAAAGAAAGTGTATGTCAGCTCAAAATTTTTGACGGTCATTTATGGAACTGACATTTTGGCCTGAATGTGGCTGGCCTGCATACCAAGATATAAATCACATTAAGCGCCACATTAACACCACCACGCGTCTACATCGCCACAATTACACCACCACCACATACCTCAACCACCACAATTACACCATAACCACATATCTCAACCACCACAATTACACCACCACCACATACCTCAACCACCACAATTACACCACCACCACATACCTCAACCACCACAATTACACCACCACCACATACCTCAACCACCACAATTACACCACCACCACCACAATTACACCCTCACCACCATACCAGTACCTGCACTACCCTAATTACGCCACCACCAGACATCTACACCAACACTAAACCCACACCACGTTGCAATCACCACACCATCTTGCCGTCACTCCCACATCATGCCTGCAACCACCACGTTAATTTAATAAAGTTAGCCTGGGGGGGGGGGCTCTCGTGGTGAAGAAGTTACAAGCAATCACCCCGACATCCTTGAAAATAATGACGTCTTATAAAATTTCTTAAAAGATGCAATTAAGACATCGAAGTGAAGGGGTTAACATGTCATTTACAAACATATACCATGCAGGGGAGAAGGACGCACCAGGGAGCCTCCTACGCCTACTAGATTGCAGCTGTGTGTGTGTGTGTGTGTGTGTGTGTGTGTGTGTGTGTGTGTGTGTGTGTGTGTGTGTGTGTGTGTGTGTGTGGTGATGGGGAACAATTGTATGAAAGGGTTGTGGTGGTGGTAGTTGGGTATGTGGGGAAGTAGTAGTAAAAGTAGTGGTGATGGTAGAGAGGTATGGGGGAGAGACAGTGACAGTGGTAGTGGAGTACTGGGGGAAGGTAGTGGCAGCAGTGGGGTATGGGAGGGGGAAGTAGTAGTAGTAGTAGTAGTGGTGATGATAGAGGGGTTTAGGGGGAGACAGTGGTAGTGGGGTATGGGGGTAGGTAGTGACAGTGGTAGAGGTAGTGGTGGTAGTCCGTTACATGACCTTGAATGACCAGACCTGCACCCACTG
Organism: Coenobita brevimanus; assembly: GCF_032717465.1. Taxonomy (NCBI): domain Eukaryota; kingdom Metazoa; phylum Arthropoda; class Malacostraca; order Decapoda; family Coenobitidae; genus Coenobita; species Coenobita brevimanus. The sequence goes on along the minus strand of NC_137025.1, from coordinate 3,461,126 downwards.
TCCTCTCCGTCCGCCGCTTCTTACACCTCTTCCTCGTATTACTGTTTCCTCCTGTTTATCTCAAATTTACCTTCACTACTTTCTCCCTCCCTCACACAGACTACCACTACAAATTAAGTTACGTAGAACACAACACATGGAAGAAGACAGGGTGACATGGAGGCGATTCGTTTGTGGCCACCCCTGACGGTATTCAGGCGTCCGAGGATAAATAAATGGATATATAGAACACAGATGGAACCTCTGTCAATAAAGCAAGAAGGGGTGTAATGTTTGAAATGCAGTAATATCCACGATCTGGTAAAAGAAAAAAAAAAAACATTCGCTGATATGGATTCGTGAAGTCATGATGATTGCAGTTTTTCGGATGGTGAAACTGATTACTATTTCTATTTCTTTGCCTCCAAACACACGCGGAACTTATTTCGATTCCTCAAATGTTCGGCCAATTCCACTTATTACGATATGGCTTCTCGGGGATGCATTTTCCTTTACTTCATTTCGCTGGGGATGAAGGTAATAATGATGGCTTTATGTATCTCCTCCAATAGGAAAGGTCTCTCATGAGCCTAATAAATCTTCCAGGTGTACCAAGAATAAAGAAAAAAGTAATTCACAGCACTACTTAACGTAAGAGTATTTTTGGTACCTTGAAGCAGGACAGATATCTCACACTGAGGGAGTTACTGAAGGCAACATCCAACCTTTCACATATAAAAGTTTCCCGTAAGGTGAATAAAATAATCTGTTAGCGAAAAAAAAAAATAATAATAAAATATAAAAACAGCGTAAGTCACCGGATCGAAGGGGTTACGACCACGAGTCCACGACCTCACCTTTGTCCCCCGTCCCTCAACACGACCACTACGACACCCCCCCCCCCAGACAGTACGACCCCCGGAGAGAGCAGGAAGCGCCACTGCAGTTGATACCCTTGACATCCAGCTTCACTTCCTCACCACCATCACTACCCCTACTTTGGTGATATCCACATAGAGAGGCTGTAACACTCTCTCTCTCTCTCTCTCTCTCTCTCTCTCTCTCTTTCTAACAGTGCTTTCAAACTGCCTTGACTTGAAGATTTCGCGTCCGTTCCCATATACCGTATTGCACGATTATTATTATTATTAGCTATTATTATTATTATCATCATTACGGTACTACTACTACTACTATTACTACCACAACGACGACGACAACAACAACCACAACTACTGCTACTGCATTACTACACACTACTACTACACTAGTGTGTCTTTCTTAATAAATGCAAATGCACACACACACACACACACACACACACACACACACACACACACACACACACACACACACACCGTGCCTGCCAGTGCTTGGGTAATGTGAGGAATGCAACATGACGAAGCCATTGTCTGGGTTGGCCACAAAAAGCAAGTAATAGGTGGCCACATGACCGCTCCCTTGCACAATCCAGCGCATTTAGACACATCGAAGCTCGAGATGAGAGAGATGGATGGATGGATGGAGAAGGAGGGAGTGAGGGAGAGAGGAAAAAGGAGGAAAAGAATGGACTGACGGTAAAATGTAGCAGTGGAGAAGGAAGGAAAGAGAGAGGGAAGGAAGGACTGGGGAGAGCAGTGTGGATGGAAGCAGGGAAGGAAGGACGGACTGACTGAAGAGAGCAGTGAAAACGAATGGAAGGAAGGGTGAACTGATTGAGGAATGAAGGAAGGAAGGGTGGACTGATAAAGGAATGAAGGAAGGAAGCGTGGACTGATAGAGGAATGAAGAATAAAAAAAAAAAAACTGATTAGGGAGAGTAGTAAAGACGGAGAAGGGGAAGAAAGGGACGAGAGAGGGACCAGGAGGAAAAAACAGAAATGCAGGAATAAAACTGCAATGCTTACCATCAAATCACGAAATCGGCCCCCCAAGTGTACAACAGCAATACACAGCAGCAATACTGACATCATCGATCGCTACGGGCAATGGTGGCTTGGGGTACATTTGTTTCTCTCGAGCGAGCCGTAATTTCACGATTCTTATTTAGTTAAACCAGTCTTCATCGATCCCCCAAAAGATTTACCGACATGTTATAAAGCTCCTCCTGCTAATATCCTGCTAATACTCCTGCTAATATCTCCACAGCAGTCCTAGATGAGATATAAGGATACCACATATATACACTACGCAGGTGGAATGTATGGGTGTGCAAGTATGCGTCATCTGTTGAGTGTACAATGGAAGACTGTCGAGTGCATGGCCGGGATTAGAAAATAATAAAAATGAAAACAATAGGTATATATGACGGAAGAGGAGAAAGAAAAAAAAAAGAGGAAAAGAGGCAATGAGGGTTAGCGAAGGAATTTATCAAAGGTGTAAGAACGGCGGTGTGTTACGTAAATCACTTCAAGCCACAATTACTTCACACCTCAATATTGGCAGTCTTATCCCGCGCGCGCGAGACACACACACACACACACACACACACACACAGGCAGATTGACAGATAGACCCCGCCCTTTGGTTAAGCTTCACAAACTAGAGACCTTAAATTAAACAGGACTGACTGCTTCACTCCCTCTATGATGACACAGCCTAGTAATTCCCAGTGTGTCGTAAGAGGTAACTATAGATCTTTTACATTAACCTGGCCCAGATTATCGCTCGTTTCCATATAATTTTACGTGGCTCAGTGACAGAGAAAGACAATGCTACGGCTCTACATCCCTTGCATCATATTGTAGTATTCATCGGTTGTTACAACTCAGCATGACAGTAAAGACAAAGAGACGGCAAGTTTAGGGTCAAGTTAATGAGTATAGACATGGGGAGGAGGAATAGAGAGGATTGGATCTTCCTTCTCCACTGATTCTTATCCCATTATGAAGATCCAGTAGCTTTTCTCTACGTTATCTCCACGTCAGCGGGGTGAGGGTAAGACAAGTTACAAGGCTATAAGAAGAGAGTTGTAAGAATGAGAAGTGTAGGGTGTAATGCAAAATGAGGCGACAGTGAGGTGATGTACGATGAAAACTGTGAGGATGAGATTTAAAATGGGAGTGGTAAAAGAGAGTGATCCAATATAGTACCACTATGCCGGGAATCGAATCTGAGACTCAGGTGAGAGCCAGGCAGCAATCCACTACGCCACGACCAGGTAGAAGTTTTCTCACATTGTCACAAACTCGTATCCAATTTCCCTCCGCCCCCACTGTGGGCCTGAAGAGGGTGAGATGACCCCCCTGGCACTCGGGCAAGTAGATGCTTTTAATCTATCCCAAGCACTTACGGGAAGTCAGAATGAAGAAAGAAACGTGTACTTTACAGAGGAAAAGTAATCCAATATATTACCACTATGTCGGGCATCGAACCCGTGGCTCTCAGATGAGAGCCAGGCAGCAATCCACTACTCCACGACCAGGTAAAAGATATCTGTGTAAATTACAGGTTTCTCTCTTCAAAAGAGAGTGACATTGTGTCCTCCACTTGTTGATAAATAATAACGGGAACTGTTTCACAACTGTTAAACACAGGCACATTCTATTCTCTCAACCTTCACTCTAACATCAACACACACACACACACACACACACACACACACACACACATACTTATAAACATCACCACATATTCACCCTCGCTTTCACAACGCTGTGTGCAAAGTGAAAACAAGAAAGCTACGACCACAAAGACTCGCGCACACACACACACACACACACACACACACACACACACACACACAACTTTGGGGTTAGAGGAATGGAAAGGGGCAATAATTTTACAAGAGAGACTATGGGCATAAAACAACCAGTTAATGAGATAAAAGATAATAATTTGAGCAGACATGAGTTATTCCAAGTCTTATCTCTTTTGCTATTACCTCCAGACGATTTTGTTCAGCTAAGGGGACATCTCTTGCAGCACAAGGATTACACAGAGGAACAAATCTCCATTAAAAATATCCATTAAGCTATTTAGCACGATGGCAGTTTATTCTTTCTTTTTTTATGACTTCTCGATAGGTGTATGTAAAAAGCTATTACAAAGAAAAAACATTTGCTGATGATTATGCTTGTGAGGTGGAGCCAGGATTCCGGTGGCTTGAATGATATGTGAATGAATATGTGGTCTATTTCACTGGTATGGTATGTGGTAGTTCTACATTTAAGTTTTCCTTTCTTTGTTTCTGATCGTAACTCATCCCATCTTTGTAGGTGGAATAAGGATTGTGATGATGATAATGACGATGGCGACGATGACCATAATGATGATGATGATGATGATGATGACTGCTGCTGTTACGGCCTTGTATTTTATTCTGTTAAAAGGAGAGCTCCTGTAGTTAAGAGGATAACGAGGTGTGTGTGCATTTGAGGTGAGCGCCCCAGCCAGTGGGTTGCAACACAGAAAGAAAGCATCAGCAATCAAGCCACACTGATTGCATGAACGTGTTGCACCAGTCACTGCACGGCCAGGGCATTGCTGCATTCAACACCCAACTCCGCACAAGCATGTCAGTGTGCACGGTGGGGAGGAAGATACTGTCACAACGGAATTATCACTCTCCTCTGTTCTCCTCTTCTCTACCTCGTTCACAACACCACACCCCTTTAACTTACTCTGCTCCCTGGCACATTGCATCAGAACCCGCTCATTTCGCTACTACGCACAGGACACCAGGCCCAGCGGCCGGACTGGTTTTCACTTCTCTGGCAGGGTGAGCGGCCTTGGGGTGACGCTGTTCTGACAAAAAGCACGTCATCACCGTCACCAGCAGTACGCCCCTACATCAACACCACCACACCCACATCGTTACCACCCCCCTCATCAGAAGCCCATCATTTTTGTGCAAAAACTGAAAGAAACCATAGACTGACAGACTGCGAAGTTTAACCCTAGCAAAGACAGTCGAACAAAAGAAAGCCAAAATTAAAATTCACTCGTTTCAGTGCCTGGACACAGTGCAGTCAAATGGCTTGAGGTCATAAGTAGCGGAAAAGACAAACTGAGGAAGACAGTACCAGTGCGACCTGTATACATGAAAGACAGAGTACCAGTATTAGTGACTGGACAGAAAATAGGAAAAAGTGCGTGGCTACACGATTTTTGGCACCCGGAGTAATGGCAGAATGTGAGTCTGGCATCACAGACTTTACGGTGAAGGCTGAGAAGAATCAAGTTATGCATTGGAGATGGTGTGGTGGCCTGATGTAGAGGAGCAATACCTCGAGATGGTGTGACAGGACCGCCCGGGAACCATTATAGCCAAGGAGTCACTATGCAGGTTGATGGCCTTGGCCCGGACCGGAGGCCATAGAAAAAAAAAAAAATAGTTCTTTATCTAAAATCACGAGGCGACTAGAACCCAAACAGCACAAGCCCTAGGGAATGGGTAGATGATGCTGGCAAGCACCAGCAGCGCCTACATGCAGTAGTCAGCCAGCAACGGTATCCGGGACGACCGACTACACTACAGTATAGCACAGGTAACTGCCAATGAAACGGTCGCTGCTTCAGAACAGCAGGGGAAGGGGGGGGGGGGATCTGCAGACATTTGTTGATATCATGCCCTACAGAGTACACCCATCATCAGCACCCAAGGGGGGTGAAGTCCGTCATAAGAGGGACGGCCACAAAGAGAGAAGAACAGTCGAAACAGCTATTAACTTACTGATTATAGCAACATGAATAAGATTTTTAAAATGACGTCCTCGGGCTGAAGTTAAAAAAACACTATTGAATAATGCAATGATTGCTGATGTACCTTATCACTGTAACACTATTTTATTCAGCTTAGGTCAGATCTCCTGGCAGTGAAGGCGTTAATTAGCATATACAGTTTATGTGTCACCGCAACGAAAGATAAGAAAGATAAGAAGAAAACAAAGAACTGTTAAGATTGCATTCTACCAGGCTGTGACGGTTCCCAGGCACATCTTAATTACTAATACATTTCTGCAGAAGGCCCGTTAACCCTTTCGTCAAATGATGCCCTTAGTTTCCCCTCGCTCTCTCCATACGAATTTACTCAACACAGGAAGGACACCTCACACTGATAGGGCTAATTATGGATACATCAGCTCCAATTCACAAAGTCTCTCCTGACCTGAATAAATCGTCTGGTGGCAGCAAGAACATAAGATAAAGGAGGTCACTCTTTCTTAATCTAAATAAAATCGTTTGGCATCTTCATGAATTAAAAAGGAGACACTGTGGTGACAGGTTTAATGATGACGGGTACAAACTCCTTCCTAAGCTAAATAAAGTCGCCAGGTGGAATCAAGAATACCTGTACTGTACTAATAAAGGCGTCACCATACTAGATGTATTAAAAAAAAACTCTCAAATTCCTTACATCACGAGGGGTCTTTCCTACTCTGAATAAAATCGTCAAGATCAGAATTCTTCAAAGCCCTGTCTTTTCACCAACGTTCTTTCCCCTACTCATCTGTGACCACCTGAGCTGTACACCTTCCCTACCCACTCCAAAGCTTCCAACCTTCACTTTTCCATTAGTTCTGACAGCGGCCATCACAACAATCACAACAACACTCACGGGATGAAACCCTGACGCACATGACTCCTGATTACTCGGTCTCATTGGGAAAAAGGAAACCCAGTTGTCACTACTATCTCAGGTAGCCAATTCACCAATATTTCAGCTTCTGGCCTTGGTTCCTTCTCCCTTATATATATATATATATATATATATATATATATATATATATATACCGGTATATAAAAAAGTCTACCACTTGATCACCCTTTTACCTCCAGCAGGACTTACTTCAATCTTTCGTCGCATCTCTGTATCTTAGTCTTCGTTTCTCGTGGTATGTCATGGAAAAATCACATTACTTCTCTTGCAAAATCAGCTTCACAGATGTTGGGTGTGCTGAACCGACACCCTGCTAGCCTTAACCCTACACATTTGCTGACTTAGTACAGGGGTATTATTCGTCCCTGTGTGGAGTACTTAGGTGAGGAGAAGCTTTCAAAATGTATAGCTTAAAGTCAAAGTATTCGTCCTCTGTCTGTCTGTCTGTCTCTGTCTCTCTGTCTCTCTCTCTCTCTCTCTCTCTCTCTCGACAGGTAAGCCAACACAAACCGGTAGGAGAAGCACGATGCAAATAAAGCAAGGCAGAGGCAAATTCAAGCAGGTAAGGGCTAATAAAGACACGCATGGGCTAGTAAAGACAGGTAAGGGTTAGTAATGACATGTAAACCAATACAATCAGGTAAGGGTAATAAGGGCAGGTAAGGGGCAAATAAGGGCAGGTAAGGTCCAGGTAGGGCGGCAGGATGGAGACCAAGGATACTACCTGTGTGCGGCAAAAACCAGTCCTTCCCCCTCCACAAAGTTCAACCGGAGGGGGGGAGGTAGACAGGTAGATGGAGACGGGCAGACACAGACAGAAGGAGTGACAGATCGATACACATGGCAGATATAGGCATGGGTAGAATGACATGTAGAATTAAAAAGATATAGGTAGACAGATAGACAGGAAGAATGATAAAACGATAAACGTAGACAGATGGACAGGTAGAATGATGAAAAGATACAGGTAGACATAGACAGGTAGAATGATAAAAAGATATAGGTAGACAGACAGACAGGTAGAATGATAAAAAGATATAGGTAGACAAACAGACAGGTAGAATGATAAAACGATATAGGTAGACAGATAGATAGGCAGAATGATGAAAAGATATAGGTAGACATAGACAGGTAGAATGATAAAAAGATACAGGTAGATAGACAGATAGGTAGAATGATAAAAAGATGTGTATAGTTTGACAGATCGATACAGACACAGGTAGACTGATAGATAGATAGATAGATAGAATGATAGAGATATGTACAGAGATGGTAGACCAAAGCAGGACTATAGGTACCAACTGATAGGCATGTAGATGATATAGATGGATTTATAGGGGCAGACAGATAAACAGATGGACAGATAGATAGATAGACAGACAGATAAACAGATGGACAGATAGACAGATAGACAGACAGATAAACAGATGGACAGATAGATAGATAGACAGACAGATAAACAGATGGGCAGATAGATAGATAGATAGATAAAGACAGACAAACAGACAGATAGATAGACTGACTGATGGATACTGTGCATGGGTTGAAAAAGATACATCATAGAGATAAAAAGGTAAATAAGAGAGTGAAAGGAGAGAAAGAATGAAACGGAAGATGAAGGGAGGAGAAAGTGGAGATGAGAGGAGAAGGAAATAAAAAGAAAAACAGCTGGTAACATTCGGGTTCTAAATTCTCTGGCATCGGAAAAAATACATTATCAAAATTCGTCACGATTTGGTTAATTTAAAAAAAAAAAAAAAAAGGCTGGGGAATCGAACCTGCGCGTAACCCGACTGGCGCCATAAACAACGGGGAGAGAGAGAGAGAGAGAGAGAGAGAGAGAGAGAGAGAGAGAGAGGTCATGTGCCTCCAAAAGTCAACAAGCCCAGTGATCATGAACCTCCTCCCCCCTCCTTCCCTCCTGCATTCCTTTTCCCTCCCTCCTTCTTCCTCCCTCACTTCTCTCCCTCCCTCACATTTCTCCTTCAGTCTCATCTCTCCTACATACATTCTTATCCCTGTTCTCTTCTTCTATTCCTTTCCTCCTTCACCTCTCTCTCCTAACTCTTTCCTTCATCTCACTTGTATTTCTTCTCCCCTCCATCCCTCCTTTGTCTTACCCCTCTCCCTTCCTCCTCCAGTCTCTCCCTCTCTCCTTTGTCTTTCCTCCTTTTCACGTGTATTCCTTCTCCTTCCTTCCTTGACCTCTCTCCTACCTCATCCCTCCCTACCTCCCTCATCTCTCTTCCTTCCCCTCCTGCGTTCCTTCTCTCTCCCTTCCTTCCGCTCTCCTTCCTCTTTCCTCTCTATTTCTGTCCCCCCCCCTCTCTCTCTCTCTCTCTTTCTTTCTTCCTTCCTTCCTTCCTTCAACTCGTTTCTTCACCTCTTGTTACTCCCTCCTTCACTCCTATCTCCTTCCCTCTCTCCTTTACTCTTTCTTCCTCCCTCCATCTCCCAGTCCTCTCCTTCAACCTCTCTCCCTCCTGTCTCCCTCTCTTTCTTCGCAAAACGCCTCTCTTATGCTTCACGATTCCTCTCACTTCATCCCTGGGTCGCTACTCCGTTACTCTGCTCATCCCGTGGGCTTAGGAGGCTCTCGGTAGCTATTTTTATCTCACACTACACCCTAAAATTCTCCTCAAAGTTATCTATGCAGTAGGCTAACAGCATTTTCCCTTCAGTCCAGGCGTCTTCTGCTGATCTGTCTTTGCTACTTTCAGGTAATTTATTCAGCCTTTAACAGACTTTTCGTATCTGAAGTCTAATGTTAACCCTTCAGTTCTTGTGGTTCCTCCAGTGCTGACTAAAATCGTCTGGAAATCGCATGAATAAAGTAAAAGCCCACGACCATACAGACCCAGCACGTTCCACACTCACTACCCATGTTCGAAGCTATAATAAGCATCACGACCCCATCACTACCAAAGGCTTTTAAATGTAATCTTATGAAGGTGACAAAAAATATGTCCAAAAGAAGTTCCAGTACTGTAGGGGTTAATACTGGAGGTGAGGGAAGTCGCCCAGCCGAAAAAAAAAAAAAAAAATGAAACAAGAAAATAAAATAAAAGTCAGACAGAAGCAAGGAAAAAAAAAATCGTCAGCGTACCCAAGGCGTTTAGGAAGATGCTCAAGCCCCTTTGCTATAATAGGTTTCCCCCTATGCTGAATAACAGCGTCTGGAGGCAGCAAGAAATACAAAGGACGTCACTATACTGAAGAGATTAATGACGGTTTTCTCTTATCACCGGCAGAGGCAAAACAATAAAAGAGAAAGAAAATGAAAAAAAGGATAAGAAGAGAAACGCAGAAAAGGATATTAAAATCCATCACACGTTACCAGTGAAGATCTTCCTATAGTGACAGATTCATTGGTATGGCTTCACACTATACACAGCTAATTATCATCTCTCTCTCTCTCTCTCTCTCTCTCTCTCTCTCTCCTCTATTTCTCCTTGAGCCTCTCCCGCCTTATCACACAATAATAATAACTTTTACGTCCTGCCTTAAGCCAAGCCCAACAGACCATCCCACCAAGCCTCCCTCCCTCGTGTAAAAATAATAATAATAATAATAATAATAAATAATAATAATAATAATGATAATAATAATAAGAGAGTTCGTATGTGGAAGAGAAAGTATTGGTGATGTCTAGACCGTTCCCCTGTCTGGCTCCCCACTCTCCTTCCCCGTCCACCTCCAACCTCCCTTCCCCTACCTGATTTTCAACCTCCCTCTGTCTGCTTTCCACCTTTCTCTCCCTGTCTCATTCCGCCCACCCTCCCTCTGTCTGGATCCCTTGCACTCTCCCTCCCTATCGACCTTCCTCCTTCACCGCCTCCCTCTCTCCTTCATGTAAATTCACCCCAAAACCACCCTCCTCATCCCCCCCCCCCACTTCTATCTCTCACTCGTCTCCAGTTTCCATATCCTGTTTTTTCCGCTAACCTGTCCTTTCCCCCCTATCCCTTCCCACTCCTTCTCTCCTTCCTCCAGCCGTCTGCCCTCTACACCTTTATCTCCACCCCTCCCCCTCTGCCTTCACCCCTGCCAAACTGCTCCCTCCCTCTTACTTTCACTCTCCCATACCTAACCTTCACCTCTGCCTACCACTCCCTTCTTACCCATCAACCTACTTCCCAACCTTCACTTACATCATCTCTCAACCCTTCTCCCTTACCTTCCCACTCTCCTCTTTGCTCTCCCATATCTTACTTCCTACCATGTTTTCCTCTCACTACTCACATCTTCCCTTCCTCCCCACTTCATCTTCTACCATCCAGCTTCTTACCTCTTATCACTTGCTAATTTCTTATCCTACCACTCACCTATTCATTCCTTCTTCCTCCCTCCCTCCCGCCAACTTTCACTTTCCCATTCCTAACCTCCCTTTCTCCCTCCTCAAATCTCACCACTCATCTCTTACCCCTTCCTTTCCTTTCGTCATTTACACCTTTTCTAAACTTTCTCAATTCTACCCACTCTCCTCCTCCCTAGCTTACCTCTCACCACTCACCTCTTCCTCTCCATCTCCACGACTACCGTCCTACCGTACTTCTCGCCGCTCACTATTTATTTCTGTTCTTAACCATTCTCTCGGGTACACAATCCTCCCTCTAAGCCCACCTCTCACTTTCCTCCTGCCTATCCATCTGCCATTTGCTTTTCACTACCCATCTCTTTTCTTAACCTTCCATTTCTTCCATTCTCACTTCCCTTTCCGTGTCTACGGTTTTCGTGTCTTACCGTCTCTCGTCACTTTCTTTTTTGCTCTCTTACTGAAGGATCAGAGGCAGAGTAACAGAGGAGTACGGCCAAGAGAAAATCAACATCATCATCATCATCACCATCGTTATCATCATCATGGGCTATTTCCCATTGTTATACCATTGACTATGTTGGGCAAGATTCAGCAACTGGAGTAGGGGAGCACAAAAACCTGAGATACTCGTACTATCAGCAATGTGCTTCTTAACTGGGTCATGTATCCATTCACTCACTCCACTACCCGGTTACAAAAACGTCTCTCAACTCCCTCCCTATCCCCCTACACTTGCAACTAACTGGGTTCACGTTTCTGATAAGCCTACGATCACAACAACTGATGAGAATATATTGGAAGGACAAAGAAGCAAACGTACAATCATATGGCTGAGTAGATACACGATAATACTTCAAGGCTTTTAATCACTTTACGGAATTTATGCATATGGTAGACTTTATGTACCAGGTAAACTCAGAGATGACAGTATATGAAAAATGAATTTTACACAGTTTCAATCACAATTACTCTTCTTATCACGATTTTCAATACCGGTAACTCAAAGACATACCTGTGCCATTGTTGTTCTGGCTCAAGAGTTGACTAAACATAACTTGATTTTCCTGACAGGACCACCACGAAGATACAGTTATCACTTTCTCCTGCACAAGGATCTACCACCATCACCACTACTACCAGTTTTCACCACATGACACGGCTTCACTACAACCACCACCAATTACACTCATCATCACCACCACAACTATTTTCAGTATTCGACATACATATTAACGTACATTATCATTATCAGCCATCTCTCTCTCTCTCTCTCTCTCTCTCTCTCTCTCTCTCTCTCTCTCTCTCCAAACGCACCTGTACAATGTGCGGTCACTGAATGTGAACACCTGGAACAAATGTAGACAAGTGTTGTACAGGTGTTAGTCGACAAACAAGTGTGATACATGAAATTCTGAACCTGCTCTTATCATGTGTATCTGTAGCCTATATACCACCATACATATGTCCAGTCTTTTACTGTCCCATCAGGAGCGGTGGGACCTGCAGCTATGCTACTTTGTCCAGACATTTAAGTAACCACACTCCCCTGAAGAGCATTTTGTGAACAATAACCCAACCAACCCTCGGATGTAAATCCTTGTGAACTACATCCGGTTGGAGTCCCTGAACTCCCCATGCATCTATTTGGTTGTGCATCTGGTTAGTTATATGGTTACCACTTAACATGATAAATGGCTTCCTGGGCTACAAGAAACTACTCGGCTTTATCACTCAGCGTACAGTCACTTAAAGTAACACTACATCACGTGAGTGGAGGGAGGGCATCCCCATCTGCTACAGTTATCATACATGGTTATACATCTCATCAAACATGTTTGTACCAACATTACCATAGATATCAATACCACAGGAATTTACAAACACGGTGAAAATGGCAAATACCAATCATATACACGTAAAAGCCAATCAGGTTAAGGCAAAAACAGCACGGAACATATAAAACAAATGCGGATACCGTAAATAAGCATTTAAATGCGATAAACATACGTGATTTTGTAGTCACAAGTCATACACATGCTACTTACAATTATAAGGTAAAAATGCTGATGATAAACACTTATGAAACCTAAATTTCCCCAATAACATGAGTATAAAGGAAGTTCCAGAATAGATAAAACCACTCTCTCTCTCTCTCTCTCTCTCTCTCTCTCTCTCTCTCTCTCTCTCTCTCACACACACACACACACACACACAGCAGCAGCAGGAAACTTTCATCATAATTCTGATGATGGTCAAGCAAGTAAAATCCTACCATATTACAGTACAAATATGATAACAGCGTAGTCGATATGTTCATAACTACATATACATAACTACTGTATTTATATAGAATGTTAGAAAAACGACAAAGTTTGAGCAATAAGAAACAATCCTGCATGATGCCAGACGCCAGTAGCACAAGCATATCACGAAAAGCAGTGCGAGTCAGCACCGTTCATTCTACCGGGGTCGGTGAAAAATCCATAACACTAGTTCGGCCCGCTCCTATTCACAATATGGATTACGACATAAAACCTCATCTAAGCCAGTAAAATTATCATCCACCAGGTGCTTCCACTGTACCTTTTAGTGGAGAGTAAAAGTTTCACAATATTATTCTAAATGGAGTATTAGCAACAACAATTCCGAAGTGTTTGCCAGTGTCGACGTCTACCATCTGGCGCCACGTCAACACATCCCTGAAAGTATTTCGATCCAGTATCACCCACACTTCCACCTCACAGACACACTCGTCCACTGTCACAAGATACACGCGTGAACCAGGAAACAAGAAAACATCCTAAATGAAATGAAAAGGCTCTTACAAAATTGCTCGAGAATACGCTACTTGAAACCACTCACTTTCTGTATTGAATACGTGCACATTCCCCTCTTTTTTTTTTTTAGCTACATCACACTTCAGGAAAACAGAGGTATGTTCTGCATCACTCACCACACATTGCCCCTGAAGTAGTACGACGTGCGGCCTCTACGACGATAAAACACTGACACAAACACCACAGCACTTCTTGTAAACATAACCTGTGCTACACAAGACAATCCAACACATTGTACGGTCCCTTTAGTTTCTCATCTGTATGAAGTTTGCGACAGTCTGATTGCTAATTTCCTAAATTTAGTTTTTATCAATGTTTAATTTGTATAAAATAATGTAATTTTAGTATTGTCTGAGTCTACCAAAACAAACCCACTCGGTCAAGGATTAGACATACAAACAGCGGCATGGCAGCTGACGTATAGTTTATCTACCTGTTGTGACGAGCGTCGGACGTTCTAAATCAATAATAAGTTAAGATTCAGTGTTAGCAAATGCAGGTACGAGCATCAAAACTTAAATTTATGTTCACCATATAATACGTTGACCAAAGAACTGAACAATAATACACAAACAACAGACAGGTGCTGATACTTTAAACATTATGTGTACTTACCACACATGGTTGCGGTTTTACAATGAAAAGTTTTAACCAGACGTCCTCACTCAAGCCAGACAGCTACGACTCGAAACGAAAGTGTGGTGGGAGCAAATATATAAGGTGGAGGACACACCTCCCGCCCCGCGCCTCACGCAACCAATCAAATCCCGGAGAGATACACCTGGCCGCGCCCACGTCTCCTCCACTCACCAATAAGGACGCGGCAATTGCTCTGAGCACAACCTTCTATTGCTGGAGGAGTACATTATTACCGTAAGTTACATCTTCCAAAGCAAGTTGATACATCTACGTATTTCATGAATTCTTAAAACTGTTCCTAACTGATAACATTCCTTAGGTTCTGGGAATCATAGATATTGTAGATAAGAATCAACACTTTAGCCTACACAGTATCTTGCTGACGAAGATCTGTATGCCTCTTCAGCATTTAATATTTCCAGAATAACTGTGTTGATGTGTTGATTGACCCGTTTACCTCCAGACAACCTGCATGAGGGAAACTAAATCACCTACAATCCTACAATCCCTTCAGTGCCAGGATGTCTCTTTACTTCATCTCTCTGAAGGCGAATGTCTTATTTTATTCTTCCTCTCACCAGGCGACTTTATTTAGTAGAGGAATTTTTTTTTTCTAAATTGGGGGAGTTAGAATAGTCTTCGTTAATCCCTTCGCTACTAAACATCCCTTTCAAACTGAAGAATAGTAAGTCATCTGAATGTAGCAACATTAAACTACGTCATCGTAAAGAATTGGTTCAACATTGCTCTTGCTACTGACAAGCGATTTTATACTCTGGATGATAGGGGTTGTAAATAACTTTAACTCCTTCAGGACCAGGACGCCTTTCAAAAAATCTTGCTCCTGGCAGATTATTGTTCAGCTTACAAAATCTTTGGTGTACAGTATATATTTACAAACTGACCAAAGGAGAAATGAAAATATAGTAAGAACTTTCGTATATTACATTTTCAGACAGTGACATAGAGACAGGACGGTGGAAGTCTTATAACACACCCACAGCAGGGAGGGGCACACAGAACAAAGGAAGGATTTCACGTTTTGGCCTATAGAATAAAACAAGGATAGCAGAGAGGGCTGTCCGCACCCTTTTAATCTTCTTGAGAGATTAATCAGTCATTTACTTTAATCCTTCTACTTGTCCTCGGTCATAATCCTTATCATATACGGGGTTACCTCACTTCACCTCACCTCGGCTGAACTTATATTCTAGCCATAGCAGCCTGTACATACAAAAAAATGTTATTCTGGGGGATACTGCTTTACATTTTATTCTGTTAACAATTTATCACATTTAAAATGGTCATAGCTCATGTTTACAATATCCTCATAAAAAAAAAAAAAAAAAAACAAGATTCAATTACATTGTTTTCTAACATCCCCCATCCCCATTTCTGCCCGGCTACCACCACATACCCTGTAACTTAATAGTGCAAGGTTATACGGACAGAGCGATACTAACAAACCCAATTATCCAACTACAATAGGCCTATGACTTAAATGAGATAAGGACAAAGGCCTGTCACAGCTCTTCCAGTCTGACCTACATCGAGACTGTTCCATCCAGCCTGACATAGTTGATTTCAGTTGTGCATCTTGTTCTGATTACCTCCAGGGACGTAGCTATAAGTTTCTTAAAACGTGGTGGCCAGGCTTGTTTATGGCCAAGGAAAACTTTTCAGGTGGGTCGGGGAGTATTTTTCCCGGAAATCTGGGACGGCCACCGGGGTGGCCAGGCATATTTAAGGGGTGGCCAGTAGACCTTTAGGCACGGTCTCCTTTGCCCTAGCCTGTTCGTACCTAGAACTAAAGATAGATACCCAGATGTAAAATCGACGGTTGCGTATCGTATTCCGGGGGAATGTTTGGGAGCCTGCTTTCCTTGTCTGTTCACCATTCTTGTATGTTTGTGTTGTCCCCTGCCCAGTGCAACTGCCCAAAATGACTGCCCACGCATGTTGGGTTAAGCCCCGACGCCTATTCCTTCAACTAAAATTCACTTCCTCACCAACTGATACTTCTACCGTCCCCCTCCTTCCTTCTGACTTGGTGGTAGTAACTCCAACATTTTTTGGAGCTTACTTTCTTTGTCTGTTCACCACCATCCTGGCCACTCCTCGAGCTGCCTATATAGCGAGTAAACAGCGAACTTGTAAACTGGAAAAACGATAACTATTTTTTTTTTATTTACTTATGTATTCATTCCCACTTGCCATCATCAGACTATTTTATTTATTTAAGGGGAACCTCTCGCTGTGAAGAGGTTAGAAACAATTTGGTCAATAGTATAGATAGTATTGTCTTTCCCCCATTAATCTACGGGGATTGCACTCCATAATGACGATAATCTCCGCCTGTACCCTTTTTACTCTGAGCTGGCCTATATTTGGCATCTCTCCATCTTGAAAATTAGTTGTAACAATAAATTGACACTAGAATATGGTGCCAATCACGAAAAAGTGTTGTGAAAAGGCTAAAGAATTGTAGTGTTGTTTTTATTTGCCTGAGTTACGTGAAATAAACTGCAAATGGAAGAAAATCTGGGCCAAGCTAGGGAGAGAGAGAGAGAGAGAGAGAGAGAGAGAGAGAGACTAGTTAAAATCCATGAACTATAGATATTGATAAACTCGTGAGGGAACTATGGCAGTGATGAAAGGAGTAGTAACAGCCTCTCAGTCCTAGTATGACAGGAGCTTAATTCGTGGTGCCTCCTCTTTAGCGACTTATTTTGACGTTACACCTGAACACTCTTCTGTGGTATTTTTATCGATCTGCTCTTGACACAGCATGCACCAGTAATACGCTAAAGGATAATGAAGTGTAATGTACAAAATAAATCGGTACGGAAATGGTGTTAAATAGTCACCAAAGCCTCTTATAGTACGACCCTATGCTTTTATTATTATTATTATTATTATTATTATTATTATTATTGCTGTTGTTATTGTGCTTAATTTAGGAGATCCGTTTCACTGCTAAGAGATCATAAATATTCTCCATGCACCCTTTCAGTATGAGGACATGAGATGCTTCATTCCACCTATCATCAGACGATTTTATTCAGCTTCAGAGAGAGAGAGCTTGTGGTGAAATTAAAAATTATATATATAATTCTCTTTTTTAATTCCATACATACATACCTCCACCCAAGCATACATACATAGGCCTACATGCATACATACATACTTTCATCACGCCTAAGGACATTTTGGTAATTATATTTTGTGAAATGATACACATCTGGCCACCTGGTAAACACAGATGTGTGTGTGTGTGTGTGTGTGTGTGTGTGTGTGTGTGTGTGTGTCTTAAGCAAAATCCTCTAGCATTGGAACGAAGGAAATTTATCGGACTCTTAGTGAAGTGGTGGAGAGAGATTTTTGCCAACCCCTGCGTCTCTCTTAATCCGGATAAAATCGTCTGGCTGAAGAAAGCATGAGATTAAATGGACATGTTAATTCACAATGTTATCAAATGAGCCTCTTATCGGTTACGTGGTGACAGGCGGCTTAAACCTTTAATTACTGGAATGATTGTGCTATCTCCCCCCCTCCTCACACACACACACACACACACACACACACACACACACACACACACACCTGGATCACTATTTTTACGTCGGTTCCCACACCTGCAGTGATAATTATCTTGACTGATTTGTCTAATCAACTCTTTCACTGCTATGTACACACTTTGGTACTCCATTCAGGCTCACACCGGACGATTTTGTTCAACTGATGGAAAGCTGAGAAGTTAACGGGTTCAAGCATATTTTCTCTACGCCTATATATATATATATATATATATATATATATATATATATATATATATATATATATATATATATATATATATATATAAACTTGTTGATTCATCGTTTAGAATCCAATCTAATTGCCATCAGGAGTGTAGGAACGTTGGGCTAGGCCACTCAGTCCAACATTTAAGGCGAAGGTAGCCAGCCTCACTATCTCCCCAGTGACATTAAGTATGCCTTTGGTTCCTTCTTTCTTGCATTAAAAAAAATCTACAATACCCCTCAGATATATACCTTGATAGGCTTTGTAAAGTTGGAGCACCAGCAAGCCGGCTGGCGTCATTTGCATACCATCCAAAGTAGCAAAGGGTTTCCTGGCTTACAGGAAATCATTTGGTTTGTTATTCGACCTAGGCACTCACATAGGCAGCGCTACATCGAGTGGATGGATGGAGAGCGTTAACACCTACCACAGATAGAATAAGTAAAAATAAATAAAATGCTCAGCCCAAACAACACACGCTGTTGAAAATATAAGCTTTACAAAATTACCGTTTTAAAAAATGAATACATATCAATTAACCCCATCCTTTTCCGCACCCCCACCCTCATCCCCAATTTATAGGTTAAGCCCCTGGAATGTAAAAAGCGATAAGGCGCCTTACGTTAGTGTATTGTTAAGTCACTGGGTCACCCTCCTACCCTCCACTCCCACCGCCTTACCATCACCCTCCTCCATCATCACTCCTTATGTCCTACTGAATATCTACCTATTTATCCATCTACCTGTGTATCTACCTGTCTGTCTATCCATCCATCTAACGGTGTCTTTTCCGCTATATCTATCTGTCTCTCTATCGATTTACCAGTGTCTTTCCGTCTATTTGTCTAGCTGGCTATCTATCGCCCGACGTCTCATCTTGTGAGAGGCGACCCTGACAAAAGAACCTTCAGACGTTTCCGTCCCTATTCAATAACGACCCTTCCTCCCACGACACACCATCCTCATCTGACCTCTGACGTCAGTAAGATGACACCTTAACAATCGCAGTACGTAAATTGTCCCATATCAGCCATTTCTGTATCATGACAACATAACAGTCTGTTGTTCCTGTCGCCAGAAACGATTTACTTCAGCTTAGGAGAAACTGCCTTGTACTCCGTTAGATGTGCGCAGGGAGACTCCATCCTGCAGCGTCGCCGATATAACCGACTGACTCCGCTGCCTGGTTATACAAATGTCCCTCAGCTCCCTCCCTATCCCCTCGAAAGGAGGAGGACGGACTACAGGTGGAGGGCAACTTCAGCCTGGAGACTGCTGGGCTCACCTTCAGATGAGCCTGCGGTTGCAACTCCTGCTAGTACTACTAGATAGAAAGACGTGCTAGGGAGCTTCTAGGGGCATGAGAATACGGCCTGAAGCACTTATTTTAACCTCTGCGTTGCAACCCAAAATTGGCCCACCAAGGCATGGATCTCCACATGAATATCCAAACCAAGATATAAATACACCCTCGCTGTTTTTTTGTTTTACTTTATTTAGTTAGTTAGTCAATTAGTCAGTTAGTTTGGTTGACTTCGTGCGCTTTAACCCACTACACCATGATGATTAGTTTAGGTCTGAATATGACACATTGATAGTTTTCATGTATGTTGCCTATGTAAACTATGTCGACAGAAAAAAAAAAAATACGAATAATAATAATACAAAAAGATACGAAGGTGGATGTGAATAGTCCTTTCAGACGTTAACACAAACCTGCTTGCGCACATAAATAAAACCATGGCAAAATATATGACAAAGAAACACGAACAACACAAGGGAGTATCAAGGTGTTAAATGCAGGATGAATCTAAGGAACAGGTGCCACATTACATATTTCGTCCTCGTGCTGAAGCTCTTAAGCCAGCCAAATCCCTATAATAATGACAGTGTGATAGGCAAGCGCAAGACATGCAGAGATAGCGGTTATCAGGCCAGCGTGAGACAGGGAGGTATAGCAGGATATCTGTGTACCTGTCACATCATGCCACAGCATAGCACAGGTGTATTAGCACACACACACACACACACACACACACACACAAACCTACGTAATCACTGGGACGATGAAAAAATGGGATAGTCATATAACTACCAACAGGGCAGGAACTGAGGGATCACCCTTTAAAAAATATATCCAAATGTCTTTATAATTTTCTTTGAGTTCAGGATATTGCAGAACTTTTAGTTTAGTATAATTTAGACATTTACTTATTTGTTTTTTCGTGTCAGGTTACGTTGATAGGGTAAATGCTTTTTCTTTATATTTTCGTGATTCATTGTTTCGACCTGAGTACAATACTTTTATTGATCCCTTCAATACAGTAATTTCTTTATTTTCCTTCTGCTTCTGTGATACTGTTTTATTTAGTCCTAAGCCTGCAGTTCACCAGTACAACAACTTAAAGTGAGGTAGTGTGCAGGGTTAAGAAAACACATGAGGGTCAAAACCAGTTCTCTCTCAATGGTCCACCTCTGGACACAAACAGGGACAGGGATATTGTGCTTGCTCGTCTTCAAATTGGCCACTTCAACTTGCCAAGTCACCTCATGACCAAAATCAACCCCCCTGTTTGTTAAAGCCATCAATTTAGTTTGTCTGCCACATACTTCTACATCCCCTGCTAACTAACAATCAACAACTTACAGCATTTCCACCCCTGGCTTGATTTAGTAGGACCCCGAACATTGGTGCCATTCTTTATGAATCTCACTAATTCTCCATTACTCGTCATATGTCTTTTCTTGGTCACAGAAACATCCTTTCCAGTTTATAACTCATTCCCATTTACTTACATATCATTTATATAGCTAACCTTTAATTTAGCCTTTTCCCTCTCTGCCATTGCCTGTGCCATATAGCCTTTGTAACCTAGCACTACAATGTTCAGTCAGTCTTTGCATTTGTATTTATACTCTTCTCTTACCGGACAATAAAGCTGTGGCTGCTGAATTTGCCAAAGATGCTAAGAAGTCTATGCTAAATCTTTGAAACCTGTACCACTGAGTGGTTTTATATAAATGTTGGAGTGTGCAGAAGTCAGCTAAACATTCATGAGTTCAGTGTAATGGATACATAAACTTCACCTTATACTGTACTGGCTCTCCTTTATTAGAGGTTCCTCAGACACCAGATTTATCACAATATGTCAGGAAAGAAATTATTGTACCATTAGCACACCAAATACAGTAATTCTTATTAAAACTTCTACAGTGAAACTGAAATCTTTGAGAATTCAAATCATATAAAACTTTGGTTTCTCTCTTAAATGCAATGAGATTCTCTCAGTTAAACAAACACTTGTATACAGTATTCATATTGCCTTCATATATCCATCATGCAAACACCGATGCGTCAAGTTCCTCATGGAAGCTACCAAAACCCATATAAATCCTATTTTCTGCATTCCATCAACTACCTGATGCCATTCTATGTGGCTTACTACGTGTGACCACAAAGATTATCATCATTTTATATACACTGTCACTTTCTAACGGTTATCATACAACACTGCTCAATTATCCCTGACCAGCCAGTTTCAGCCCATGGTTTTGAGTATTCACTTTACATACTTTCCGACCAATTTCCAACCATGGGATAAGGTTTTAAGTAGGGGTATTACATAAAAAGGGTTTTCATCTTTGAGGCCTTGCTATGAGCTGGGATGCTGTACTATGCATGTGAAATTTTACTGAATAAATATGATGACACATTACAGGGTTAGGCAAATATTTCTTGAGTTCATAAAATACATAGTTACTGCTATTTACAGAAAAGGATGTTTTTACTCATATGCCTGGTTGTTCACTTGCCAGAGGAATTATGTAACCTATACTAAAGCTGAAAAATGCAGTAGTACCTAACATTTGCTGCTGTCATGATTTCTGACATTCTCCAGGGAGCCCTTTAGCATGTGTTGGCCATGGCAGAATTCTCTAAGACTAATGTACTGTTCCTGTCTCTTCTACATCACATGAGTATGGACAAGTAATGTTCCCTCAACTGGCTTTCAAGCTAGCATACCAACAATACTGTGAGATAATATGAACAGAGTTTAGAAGAATGCAGCAATTACTTGTGGACTGCTAATACTATTATGAACTATGATAAAAATGTTCAACTTGGTAGAAGTTTAGCCTAAACAGCAAATGTTGTACAAAATATCTACAGTTATGAGTATACCTACCATCCTTAATAATGAACACAAGATTAAGAAATGATCTACCACAATAACATTACATACTACTGTAGATAAATGAATATGTTTAAGGCAACAGTTATAAGGCTACAAATGCTTTCAGTACCCTGGCACTTAACAACAAAATAAATTACCATATAAAAACATGGTAAAGCGTCAGTACAATACAAAGTTTGTCCTGTACAGTACATCTTTATTTTAATTACAACATTGGAAAATAGGTTATAAAATAACATACCAGCTACTCAGCATATCTATCAGTCCATCAGACATTATATGTGCTGGAGTGCCCTTAGTGTGAGGGGATAAGGTTTTGTAACTGCTTGTACTGCTGTTTGCTTATGATACTGTATTGCTGAGTAAAGAAGAGTAGGAGTTGAAAGGCTTGGTGCATTGAGTCTGAGAGTATGTAAGATACTAGATCTAAAAATGAATGTAGCTAGGAGTAAAAGTTATGCTCTGAAAGAAAGTCACAGAACGCAGAGTATGGCTGGATGACGAGGAAATGGAAATTTAAGTGTTTTCAAGTACTTAGGCAGTGGGATGAGTAAAGATGTAAGTTTAGGGGATGAAGTGCAAGAAAAGATAAAGCAAGGAAGAAAGGTTGCTAGCTTTATTGATATGTGATTTTGAAGAAAAAGATGAATTAAAAAAACAAAAAAAATTGCATTATCTTACTCTGATCCCCACTCTAACATATATTAGTGAAGCTTGGAACCTGTTGGATGGACACAAGAATGAGAGCAGTGGAAACGAGTTAACTGTGAGGAGCATGTGTGGAGTTACATTGAGACAAATGACATTTGAAGATGTGAGGGAATGTTGCTGTGTTGATGAGGATGTGATTTTTTTTTTTTTTTATGTGAGGAAGAAGGAACCAAAGGCCATAAGCCTGCAAACTGTTCCTTCCAAGAGAAAAACAAAATACAAGAGCAAGCCAAATTCAAAATCCAATCATTTCGATATGCTTGGACACACTTGCGCTTGAAAGACTGGAGATCATAGGAAGCAGTAAATACAGACAGAGGGAGACAGTTCTAGAGCTGACCTGTTGCATAAATGAAAGACTGGGAGTAATGGTCAACTCTTGCATTAGAAAGTTGGACAGAAAAGGGATGAGGGTTTGCTGCTAGACAGGTGCTACGCGCCCGTCATAGAGGTGGAGGAATGCAAGCAGATAGTTCAGAGGAGCAGTGACCATTGAAGTAGCGACAGAAAAGAGACAAAGATGCAACAGTGTGGCGAAGAGACAGAGGTTGAAGGGAGTCAGTAAGAGGAGGAGAGTTAATGAGACGAAAAGCCTTTGACTCCACCCTATTGAGAAGAGCTGTATGTGGGGAACCTCCCCACACATAAGAGTTGTACTCCACATGGGCGGATAAAACCCGTGTATTGAGTCAACAATTGTGTAGAGGTACAGAAGGAACATGTCATTATGAGAAATACATCAAGATTATTTGATATTTGGAGAGGATAAAGAAAAAGAGACTGAGTATGAAGTGGAGGAATGAAGCAGAGATATATGAGAGAGGGAGGTTTAAGATGGAGAGAGGGCATTCAAATGGTGGGGGACAAGGAAACATGTGGCAATTCATTTGTAGCAACCATTTACGGCATTGTGACATCTGGCTACAGATAGACAGACTACAGTGGTCCCTCGGGTAACATGTCATTTTGTTGCATGAGTATTATAAGTAGTGTGGGAAATGATACCGAGACTCCTCTCACAAGCGACAGTTGATTTAGGGATGGTGCAGTCCTTTGTGACGTCACACTCAACTTAAGCCGAGCTCTGTGTGTGTGTGTGTGTGTGTGTGTGTGTGTGTGTGTGTGTGTGTGTGTGTGTGTGTGTGTGTGTGTGTGTGTGTGTGTGTGTGTGTGTGTGTGTGTGTGTGTGTGTGTGTGTGTGTGTGTGTGTGTGTGTGTGTGTGTGTGTGTGTGTGTGTGTGTGTGTGTGTGTGTGTGTGTGTGTGTGTGTGTGTGTGTGTGTGTGTGTGTGTGTGTGTGTGTGTGTGTGTGTGTGTGTGTGTGTGTGTGTGTGTGTGTGTGTGTGTGTGTGTGTGTGTGTGTGTGTGTGTGTGTGTGTGTGTGTGTGTGTGTGTGTGTGTGTGTGTGTGTGTGTGTGTGTGTGTGTGTGTGTGTGTGTGTGTGTGTGTGTGTGTGTGTGTGTGTGTGTGTGTGTGTGTGTGTGTGTGTGTGTGTGTGTGTGTGTGTGTGTGTGTGTGTGTGTGTGTGTGTGTGTGTGTGTGTGTGTGTGTGTGTGTGTGTGTGTGTGTGTGTGTGTGTGTGTGTGTGTGTGTGTGTGTGTGTGTGTGTGTGTTTGTGTGTGTGTGTGTGTGTGTGTGTGTGTGTGTGTGTGTGTGTGTGTGTGTGTGTGTGTGTGTGTGTGTGCGTGTGCGCGCGCGCGCTGTAGATTTTTATAGCATTTGTGTTGCCAAGGTGTGTATAGGAGAAAAAAGGGTGACTTTGGAGAAGAGGCCAGAAGCAATTACCTTAAGTCTTTATGAATGTTTTCCAATATATTTGTAACACCACAACCTGCCTGTATCAGTTAGGATTATTACTCCAGGGACCACTGTACAATAAGAGATTAAGTAGCCATTTATTCATTATAAAGTATAATACATATACAATGTAGATGCACACTAGCTAACTCTGCCCGAAATGCATAATCTCTGTTTCTTTTCTTAAAAAGAAAATATATATATGATGACTGTCACATTAATGTAACAAAATATATAATGTATTACTGTATAATGTATTACAAAATATGTACTACAAAAATACATATATATATATCACTCATAAAACAAAATATAAAGGCACTAATGCATTTCATACTATATATGCTGGATGGATGAGATAAATACAGATGGGTCATTAGCCCTGAAAGACCAGATGAACATCTGCTTCCTTGAACCTTTGAGCTGACTCCAGTGCTGTCTGCAATCCACCTCACTCAGCCCTTCTGCAAATTAGAGCAAAATCAGTTGGTCAGTGCCTTATGAACTATTTTTATATTACAAAAATAACTTTCATTAATCACATATACAAGACCATGACAAGTGAACCAACATTCTCATCATCCTAATCCTGTTTATCACGTACATTTATGCACGGACAGGTCGGAGGTGATGGCGACAATCATCCACTCATGATGTAATGCTGCCTATTTCTTTCTTCACCCTAATCATTCTTTTGCTGTGTCTGCCCTCCTCTCTTCATATTTCTCCCATCCTTCTCCTCATTTTTTATTACTCTTCCTTCCACTTCACGTGGTTCTACACTGAGTGACATATTGAATGGATTCCTGTAACCCAGGAAACCATTTACAACAATGAAGGGTAATATATAACCAAATAATGGGGTGATGCAGAGCCTACTATGGTGCCCCTGTTAACTGGGTGGACAGGTGCAATGTGGTATCCATCCAGGAACCAAACCTCCACACTCTTCCCAATGCCTCACTGTGACAAGGTGCTGTTTGCCACAGGGGAGCATCAGTTCACTGCACAGGATAGTCCTGCAGGAATTATTGATTGCCTGTGGTTGATGGGTCTGCTTGGTCAAACAGACCTGAGTTACTCTACTAATACTAATCTTATGGAAGTCCCCTAGCTATAAACATCTGAACTGAGCAGCCTAGCTCAGGGTCTGTATGTTTGGCAGGAAGAGGGGAGGGAGGAGAGATCATTTTAGACTTCCCATGTGAAATTCATATAAAAAATGCTTCAAATCTGGTGTTTTAGCCTCTTGTGCAATGTCCAACAGTTTGTGATGCATTATCAGTGTAAATACACACTCACATTCATGACACCTGTGTGGCATGATCTTAGCTTCACAACAAACTTTAGCTACCACAGGACAAATTATTGTATGTGAGGAGGTGGATGAAAGTAAAAGACAGTGTGAAAAAAATGCAGAGGTGACAAGAAGTTGTGAATGAAAGTGTTGAGATGACAGAGGTTGTGAATGAAGATGCAGAAAGACTGATTATTTTTTTTCTTTCTTTCTTTTTTTAGCTTTATGCTGCGTACCCATTTTTTCGATAAGGGCTAAAGCATTGCCCCTGGGTAGAGGACTTAGGTTTGGAGCTTGTAGCATTTTATGACCGGATGCCCTTCCTGATATCCACCAGTGACCCTTAGGTGGACTCGAACCTCCAACCCTTCGGCCAGAGCAGAGTGCTCTAACCCACTGAGCCACAGCTGCTACATGAATTATGAATGATGGTGCAAAACTTTCAGAGACTATGAATGAAGGTGCATAGATGACAGAGGTTGTGAATGAAGATGCAGGACTGGCAGACTGTGAATGAAGGTGCAGAGATGAGAGGTTGTGGCTGAAGATGCAAAGGTGACAGAGGTTGTCAATGAAGGTGAATAATCCTTATCTCCATTTGTAAATGGAGTTGGTGAGATCCTTAAACATGAAAAGGAAAACACAACTGTATGAGGACCACTAAAAGAATACCCAATGAAAAGGATCACACCACCATTCACTTGTCATCAAATCCTTAAAAATTCTTGGCTTATTCAGTATATAGTACTACTGGTACCATAATCACGAATTTCCTCTTCTGCTCTGACCTCAGGATATTAGGATGTAGATACATGGAAGAGGGAGGTGAAGTTCTGTAATCCTCAGTTACTCATTCTGAGAGGGTAGACAATCAAAAAACTATGCTTGCAATAAAATGGCTAACTGTAACTTATGGACAAGTGTAGCAAAGTGACACTGGTTTAAAATGCTAGTTCTGAGCTTCTTTCTCTATCAAACACCATTCCCATAACTTACAACAAATATTTATGCTAGTGACTCAATTACGGTACATTAACTATAACTTGGGCATTAAAAAATTATGTACTTAACTGTCACAAGGTGACATTTGTTTATAATGCTAGTTCTCAGCTTCTTTCTCTTTAACAATACATCCTACCCACACAATTCCCATAACTTACAACAAATCCTCATGCTAGTGACTCTCAATTCGCTCAGTAACAGTTCCAGCCATAACTGATCTAAGGAGCACTGGGTCAACACCTTCCATGGGCTCGATGGCGAAAGATGAGATGAAGACATTGATAACAGTGATGACAAACACACCCAGTACCACCCAGTTGTTGAGGCTCTCTGCCTTCTGAGCGTGTCCCTCTCGGGTCACATTGTATCGACCCAGGATGATGAGGCCAATGCCAATTACCAACTGGGGAAAAAAAAAATAATAATTACAAATGATGTCTTACTGAAAATAGCTCACCATATGGCACTCCATCATCTATTATGTGGTGTTCTTTAAACACAAACAAACTAAGTCAACATTCTTGTACCTATAATGAAAATTATTATTGTAAATAAATTGTGGATGGCAGATAAAATTTCTTCATAAAGTGGGTATGCCCATTACCTAACACACTCAATGTAATAATGCCTTTAGGTGACTCTACAATGAGTGACAAGTCTAATACCATCACAGCAGTCCAACATGAGACAGAACATGAGACAGCCCTAGTATGTTTAAAGTATGGATGGTGCACATTAGCTCTGAAGAAGTGACAAGTGAAGATGTACGGAAAGTAAGTGAAGATGTACGGAAAGTAAGACTGTTGTGTCTCAAGAACTGGACTATCATATCTACGCCCAGTGTAGGACATGATCTATTTATCTAAATTTATTTATGGTACATATTTAAAAGGAAGATCAGCAAAAAAGAAGAATATTTAAAGTGGATTCAAGCATAATAAATCCTGCAGCTTGTCTAACCTGCATGATAATGCTGAGTGAGATGAGTGTCATGCTGATGTAGTATTTGGCACCCAGAGTACCAAACCTTCCAGCTTCTATGACATACCGCAGCTGGTTGGCATTGGCAGTTAGCAAAGCCAAGTCCATCATCCCTTGTGCCATGGTCTTTTTAGTTGCATACAAATTTACATCCAGTGGCCTCTTGCCCTGTGAAAAGTGGGAGATGCATCAAGGACTATCACAATAAAAAAAAATCAGATGACATTTCTATGCCAGCAGCGACAATTAATGGTAACATGTTTAAAAACATATTTTCATGTGGTAGCAATGAAGTACACAATGAAAACATATGAAAAGGAAGGATATTCCCTGTATGTTGGGTAAGAATGAGATATGGATGGTGCAACACAATTCTGCCTGGGGATAGTCAGTGAACTTTTGATCACAATAGTACACTGTTCTGTACCCTGATCGAGTATACTTTATCATCAATATTACACAATATACTAAATAAAAACTGTAATATAAACCCTATATCCCATTAATAATTGGGGTAGGTAGAATCCTGAAACAGGAAAAGGAGCGCAAAAAAGTGGGAAAAAGCATTAACAGAATGGCCAGTGAAATGAGCCACACATCCACAAATTCACATTCAAGCCTTCTGTAACTCCTGACACTGCTTTATAAACAAACCATTATTGGAGAGAGAGAGAGAGAGAGAGAGCGCATGGTGTCAAGGTTAAAAAAGGGTGTAAGCCTTGTTCTGTGCATCTCCAGACATACTTCATCCATCCGTTCAGTCTGTTCTTTTCCTTCCCCAACTTGCCTTCCAATACATCCACTTCCCATATTCAACCACCTTACTTACCCTTTCACAATTTCTCCAACCTTCACACTCACAAATACAATTTAAACCACACTTCTAATATCCACTCTCTCTATACAACTATACCAACCAGGCACTCTCTCTTCTACTCTCCAACAGATTTCATTACTTAACACCTTTCATTAAATCTTTATGTTTCTCATCCTGCTAAACCTATGGAACCCAAATACATATTTTAAGATATCTAGTTCCTCTGCTCTCACTCATACTGCTTCAAACTCATGCAATCTCCTTGCATATTCTACATTCACACCTCCATTTCATACCAAGGCCTTCATAGCACCAGCCACTGCTCTTTCTTTAACCATTCTACTCTCCACTTTCTTCACACATTTACTGCATTTTGTGGCTTACAAGACTCTCCCATGCATTAGATGCACCCAAATTTAATAAATAATTGTGTAATAAAAAAAAAAAAAAAAAAGTGCACAATTCCAGGTAATATTTAACCTAACTTAACCCAATTTCAACATGAAAGTCTCCCTAATCATAAGAAACCTGTCAAAAATCAAGAGGAAACACTGAATCAAATAACATAAATTTCACTTTTACAAAATGCCATTTTTCCATAAATGAAAAAACCAACTGTTACCATTTGAACTAGTGCCCACTTGTCTAAAAACTGACAATGTCACCGCCTGTGCCATCAGGCATGCACACCTTCAACATATTTCACCTGCTGAAGGCAGTTGTGTGGTACAGCTTTACATCTGTCCTTAAGTAACAATATTTCATCAATCAGGGACATAAAATCAATTAAATGAGCTCATTATCACCATCACTAATGCCTCCCACATAGAAAAGGCAAACTTTTCCATCAATCAGCATGTACTGGTAGGTGTAAATTTTTCATTATCTAGATGCAGAGGAAATGGTAAACAAATTCATTTGGATTATGGCATAAGAATACTCTATTATCTTTGGCAATGATTAATGAAGAAATTATATAAAAAATATTTTATTCCAGAACAAACAATGCTATTTTATAAAAGCAGCAAATGGACACTACAAATACAGATTTTTGCACTTTCTGAGAGGGTAGCTGAATGAGCCTGACTCTGACAGGGTACAGTCTTGAGTGAGAAAAGACTAGGAGACCTGGAAAGACAACTGTTTACAGATGGAATGAAGCTTTTGTGAAGTAATACATTTACTGGTAGCTGATTAATCACACATACAGTAAAAACTTACCCTACACCCCAAACTTTACCCCAGTCACCGGTCTTAACTAACAGAGTGCAGTGTGGTTTTAGAAGGCATTATAAGAGGGGGTTTAAAAAAAAAAAAAAAAAAGCATCTCGTAAACTATAATATACAAGGCTACTGCAATGTATTTCTTCATCACTGATCCAAGTTACTTAAAATTTTTGATCAGTTCAAATCCCTCTCCATTTCCCAGCATTATCATACTAAAACATTAAACTTCTCTATTTTCATGTACAGACCTCACTGTTCACAGATACTCCCAAAACTCTGGTAGTATGCAAGGATCACATTTACTATCAGCATTCAGCAGCACATCATTTTTATTTATCAAATTTGAAATACCACACTTTATTACTCACCATTCATTACCAGCTTCATTCCCCTTTCTAGTACTCCTGCTTCATCCTCACGTATAATCTCAAACATTTATATGGCATACTGTACTGATCAGCCATAAGGACATCATGTACACCCATCACACTCCAAAAAGGATCCTGAACCAATCATTCAAATATCCACCTGCTCTAACACATGAAGTAGCTAATACAACACTTTGGTCTAAATTATCAACAGGCAGGCTGCTGATGTCTACCAGTTGGTGGCTGTGATATGCTTTCAGGCTCTTCTTGCATTACAGTGAGACTTTCATAGCTTACAAATTACTGTTATAGTAAAATTTAGTTAACTGCAGCTCAGACATTCACCTTCCATCTATTTCATCACAAAAACATTAATGAAAAAAGGGATACTGCCATTTGTAAACTTTCAGTACAAATAAGATCACATGTTTTGCACAATAACAAACCACAGTACCACTGTATACAAGCTTCAGCTTATCTCAGAATCACATTTTTATTCTCCTGCCTTTATTGTGTTTGCTGAAGGTAATACTGTATATGCATGTAATAACATATTACACTATTAAGAGTACACACTAACTTTTTTGTGCTCGGTATGCATTTATAATTGAACTTCTGTCATCAGATCAAGTGCTTCTGAGCTCAAACTCTTCATCACCCTCATCTTTTAGTAATTTATGTCTCTTCGGTGGGTGTGAGGGCGAAAATAAGTTGCCAGCACCGTGGGAGGTACACGGGTGTGAATCTGCCATTGCTGGGCCACAAACGAGAACTGAATTACTAAATATGTGGTACTGTATTTGGCAACTGCAATGTGGCAGCGATTGGTAACAGCTCTGATGGTATGGAGGGAGACTCAACGTTCCCATGGAAACCACTGACCATTCCTCTGAAATCATGGTGCCAAGACCCCATCGCCTCATACGAGGCGATCAGCGCGGCCAGGGGTGGCCTGCATATCTGAATTACTAAATACTATGTGGTATTTGGCAACTGCGGTGTGTCAGGGCTTGGCAACAATTCTGATGGTGAACAGGGAGACTCAACGTTCCCTTGAAAACCACAGACGTTTCCTTATGCTTGAAATTATGGCGCCAAGACCCATTGCCTCATATGAGGTGATCAGCACGGCCAGGGGTGGCCTGCATATTGCCTCATACGAGGCAATGAGCCCGGAGGGGGTTAATACACCAGAAAGTGGCTCAGTGGTAGAGTACCTGACTTGAGACCACAGGGTCGAAAGACAGCGCCCCATCCTGGTAGCTGCCCTGCTGGGAAAGACCCCACTAGAAATATGCCACAGAGGCCTTATTGGGTTACCCTTGGTTGGTTTTAAGCATGGCTGGTGTGCCACTATGTCTGTATATGCCAAACTGAACAAACTTAAACTTTAAACATCAACATCTCAACTTAACTGGCAGTTCAATATAGACTATGGCAGGAATAATGGAATTCAGAAACTCTTTAGTTCAACTGAATGGCAATTACAGCAATACTTATCAGCAGAGAGGTGGCCTGCAGTCCTAATGGACCCAGGTTTGAATCCAGGCTGGGGCAGGGAACAGTTTAAGGATCTGAATTTAATAAAAGCAGGCTTTACTGATCACCCATAAAACCCATTGACATGTCATAAAAACACCTCTGCTAATTCCAATTCTCCAGTCCTGTATGAGACAGCCCTAGCATATATTCAATATGGACAGTGGGTGTTAGAGCCAAAGTGGTGACACGTGGAGGTGCATGGACACAAGAGGACTACTAAACCTTGGGGACAGGCTGTGAAGCCTAAGCCCAGAGTTGGAAACATTAAAAATGTCAGACACTTGAAAAAAACACATGAAGTTAGTCAAGGCACTGAGCAAAAAGCTTTCTTTTGAATTAGTTAGGTCAAAAGCAACTGCTGTTAAGTGCATTAGTCATTAGGTGATTATATTAAGGCAGAGCAATTCTGTGCAGCACTTCTCATGAAATATGGTAAGATTTTGCACTACATATAAGAATAAATCTAAACAAACAGCTTTGTTAAAACAATAAGTAAAACAGTAAAACAACGAGCATTTAATATTAGGTTGTGTGTGATTACCGAGGCCAAAGTGACTGTGACATATGGCATTAGAGAATTTTAATTACTGAAAAAAAAAAAAAAATTAGTTTTGTCACTTCATCTGATTATAGCATTATACATTCAAGAACTTTTCAGTTTATGGTGTGCTGCTTTAGACTAACAATTTTCCAAGGAATCAATGTGCAATGGTGAAATGTGGCTGAGCCATGCATAACACTGCCCTGCATGCCACAGCTGACCAACGGGTGACACTAACAGTCCCACCAACGCCTCCAGTGGGTACCGGGATGTAGCCCCCTCGCCCGGGGTCTGGAACAGGGGATGGGGAGCGGGGGAAGGGGGAGCGACGGGGCCCTCCATTGGCTGGGGGTGTGGGGGATGGGACCGTGTCAAATCCATCATCAATTCCCTCATCTCCTCCTCTGGGTCGGACATCATTGCCAGGGCTGTGGATAAGCAAGGTATTACTTCAGCAAAAGCCAGTTGATTGTTTTTACTCGATAGAAATGGGCCACTCCCACAACCTGGGTGACAAGTAGTCACTCATTTTGGAAACCTTGTTTGAGTTTGGGGCAGATATGTATCTTTCATTCTCATTATTCGCGTTCATATTATCACCTCTGCTCCTTTTCGTTATGCTTTCTGCTTTATTTTTTAGAGTTGTAAGCCAACCTTTAGGGTAATGCAACTTAAATGGCTTCTTGCAGAAGCTTCTTCCTCTTCCTGCACAGTAAGGACTCCAATTCCCATTGCAAAAGTTATTAGTTGGTTCTTATCCACTGTTAGGGTACTGTTGATAAACAAGTCGTCTGCCAGGAAATTGAGACAAGTGACCTCAGTTGTGGCCAGCCGCATGGGGTAAACTTGATAAAGATGGTGGTTGTTGATGCACATCATGTGATAGGGAATGGTGCTTTTGGATGTCCATTCTCTTCTGCACAAAGCATACAGTGTTCCCATGTGACAGTGGCTTTAACCATCCCATATCCTTGGATATTGTAATATTTTAATGACTAAAGAGGAGGGTCAAGGAAACAGTCTTGCCCAGTTGACAGCCCGGCGTTTTCGCCTTTTATTGCTTGTAAACAAACAGGGATCCTTATTATAGGGGATACATGCATAAACTCTAATACATAAAATGTCACACTGCTTCCCCCTAAAAAAAAAATGAGTATCTTGCGACTGCATGGATTATAGAGTACTGTATTAAGAAAGTTCCTTTATGACAGTTAAAAATAATACCTTATGCAAAAATTAATACTGTACCTTTACAATTTTATTTTTTTTTTTTTTTTTTTTTTTTTTTTTAGTGACCGCTTACAAATCAAGTCTATTCACAGGCTTTATGATCCTACCATATCTGGTCTTTAAGGGAGTCTCGTCTTTTCCAGGTAATTAATCCGAAGCAGCTTGTGAGCTGCAGCTTACTAGGCAAACTCCCATCCACTCCCATATCTGCCTCACTTGCATTGTTCATTGATTCATGATCAACACTGTCAGTATCTGGGTGTGGGTCACTGATAGTTATTTCGGCAGGTTCGCTACTGAGATCCGGAGAGTCATTGGCTTTGATCACGTGATCTATGTGAACCTTCTTCAGTATATCACCAACTCTCACAATTAGCGTCCTGCAACCGAGCACCTTTTCAACCACTCCACTGAGCCATTTTTCTGTACTGTCCCTCTGTGCAGCATTGTTTTTTACTCTTACTATATCTCCAGCTGAGAATGTTCTTTCACTCTTGTTGTTGTTCCCATCATGATAATACTTCTGTCTGATTTGCTTTTTAGCAACATTTTCGGCCAGGCTAGGTATGACCATACTCAGCCTTGTTCTCAGCTGTCTTTTAACCATTAACTCTGCAGGCGTACAATTGGTTGTGCTATGTGGGGTGGTTCGGTACTTCAGCAGGAACCTGGCTAGCCTGTGTTTGATAGTCTTGTGTTTACACCCTTCAATGACTTGTTTGAGCAAAGCTTCTTTAACCACACGCACAGTACGTTCAGCTGCCCCATTTGAAGATGGATGGTAAGAAGGTACCAGTACATGTTTGATGCCATTAAGTTTTGTAAAATTTTTGAATTCAGCTGACTGGAACGGTGGGCCATTGTCTGATACTAGCATTTCAGGTAGCCCATGCTCTGCAAAAATAAGTCTGAGTTCATCCATGGTGCTCTGCGCTGTGGTACTGTGCATGGGTTTTACATCAATCCACTTTGAGTAGCTGTCCACTAATACCAAAAATTTGTCACTACCCTTTTCACAAAAATCCAAATGTACACGCTGAAACGGGGCGTGCAGGCCAACCCCAGGGGTTGAGAGGAGCTTTAGGGGGCAAGTTTCGTGCCTTTTGACACACTGAACATTGCCTAACAACTTGTTCAATGGCCTCATCCATCTTTGGCCACCAAATGAAACTCCTTCCCAGAGCCTTCATGGAACAGACACCTGGATGTTCAGCATGAAGTTCTTTCAACATGAAAGTCTGGTAGGTTTTAGGTATTATAACTCTCAAACCCCATAAGAGGCACCCTTGCTGAACAGATAACTCTAACTGTCTAGAATAATATGGTTTGAGTTCATCAGTCACTTCCCTTTCATTACACCATCCAAACTGGGTATACCGTATAACTTGTGCCAGAATTTTGTCCTTCTTTGTAGCTTCAGCAATTAAGTTTGCTGTTATAGGGAATTCATCATCAACTAACATTACAGTATATATTTCTGACTCATCACTAGTTTCTTTAGTATCTCCAACCTCTGCACATGGCAACCTAGACAAAGCATCGGCATTTGAGTGTTCCTTTGAACATCTAAATTCTAATTCATAGTCATAACCTGATAATAGTATAGCCCATCTTTGCATTCTTGCAGCAGCTAGGGCTGGAACTTGTGATTTTGGTCCAAGGATGGAAAGTAAAGGTTTGTGATCAGTCACAAGAGTGAATCTTCGTCCATAGAGATATTGATTAAATTTTTTAACACCAAACACAATTGACAGAGCCTCCTTTTCAATCTGAGAATAATTTTTCTCACTCTTTGTTAGACGTCTGGAAGCAAATGCAACTGGACGTTCCGATCCATCATCCATAATGTGACTGATCACAGCACCTAAACCTATGCTAGAGGCATCACATGCAAGTTTCAGAGTTTTTTCATTGTCATAGTGCACCAATAATTTTGCACTTGTGAGTTTCTTTTTGCACTCTTCAAATGATTTCTGTGCGGTAGCTGACCAATGCCATCTAATGTTCTTCTTCAGCAACTCATGCAGAGGGGCTAATGTGGTTGAGAGATCACTCAAAAACTTTGCATAATACTGGACCATCCCAAGGAAGGCCCTTAGTTCACTAACATTGTTTGGAGGTGGCATATCTGTGATATTCTTTATTTTATCTTTTAGTGGCTCAGTGCCTTCTTCATTTACCTTATGACCAAGATAGGTAACCTCCCTGACCCAGAATTTACACTTCTTTTGATTAAGACTTATATTGTACTAGCTCAACCTACTGAAGACCCTCTCCAGAGTTGCTAAATGATCAGAAATGTTTCTGCTTACAATCAGTAAATCATCCTGCTGACATAAGACACCTTCGATACCAACAAGTACAGAGTCTATTATTTTCTGAAAAATCTTTGGTGATGACTTTATTCCGTACGGTAACTTCAGGTACTTGTAAAGACCCTTGTGCGTGTTGATTGTAAGATACTTCTGGCTCTCATCATCTACATTCACCTGTGCATAGGCATGGGACATGTCTAACTTTGAAAAAACCTTACCCCCAGACAAAGTTGCAAACAGGTCTTGTGAGGTTGGGAGAGGATACTGTTCATCAGTTACAGCTTGGTTGACCGTAATTTTGTAGTGCCCGCACAACCTAACAGACTTGTCCGCCTTTGGGACAATTACCAGTGGGGAAGCCCAGTCACTTTTGTCTACTTTTTCTATTACTTTATTTTTCTCCAATTTCTCCAATTCCTTTTCCACAGCGCCTTTGAGAGCATACGGCACTGATCTAGCTTTACAGAACACTGGTCTAGCATCTTCAGACACTGTGATATGAGCTTTGTGATGCTTAATTCCTTCATAGGAATCCTTGAACAAATCAGAATACTTGTCTAAAAGTGACTGTACCTCACCACCCGCATCTACAGTTACTTTGTGTACATCAAAGATTTTCTGCCAGTCCAGCTTTAGTTTACTAAGCCAGTTTTTCCCCAAGAGCGTAGGCCTTCCTTCATCTTTGACAACGATCATCGGTAATTTCTCTTGCTGGTCATTGTGGCTTACATCACACATAAATTGTCCCAATAGTTCCAGTGCTTCTCCTGTGTACGTTCTCAGCATAACATTTGCCTTTTCCAGCTTCACTGGGCCAAACGTTTTCTTGCAAATATCTTGACTCATTACTGACAGGTCTGCAGCTGTGTCAACTTCCATATTTACTGTCTTTCCATTAATATCCAGGTCAGCTGTATATTTAAACTTTGGATTTCTTACCTGTGTTGCATATAATGACTTCACTTTGGCCTCATTGCTATCAGAGTCACTTTCACAGTTCACATTTTGGACCTTACCTTTACCTCTGGTGTCCACACTACGACAAGCTGTTGCAATATGGCCCTACCCTTTTGCACTTATAACACCTTACATTCTTCATCCTGCAGCTTGATGAATAGTGTGAACCATGACATCTACCTACATTTAACATCAGGTGTGCTTCTACTCTCACTCTTTTGGGGGCCTTCAGAGCATTTTCTTGATCTCACTACCCAACTACACACTTCTCCTGAAATACATAACTCCATTGGTATATTACAAACCCTTCCCACACTCTGCATATCTTCCTTCACAAATTCCTTAGTATTTCTTTCAGCAGCCTCCATTGCCAAGGACAACTGACATGCCTTGTCAAAAGATAAGTTTTCTGTATTGAGTAATTTGTTCTGTATCTTTTCACAGTTAAGTCCAACAACAAATCTATCTCTTAGTGCTCTGTCTAAAAACGTGCCAAAATTACAGTTAATTGATAATTTTTTTAGGGCTACTATATACTCACTCACACTCTCACTTTTCTCTCTGTTCCTGGAACCAAACTTAAAGCTTGCAGCAATCTCTAGTGGAGCTGGATCATAGTGTTTCTTCAGGATTTTCATTATGACCTCCAGTGACGTATCCTTGGGTTTTGTGGGCGCTAGCAAATTGGACAAGATACTGTACACAGGGGCGCCTACCTCGGTCAAGAAAATTGCCTTCTTCTGGTTAATTACAGGCTCCTCGTTGGATGTAAGTCCGTTAGCTATGAAGAACAACTCCATCCGGTCACAGTAAGAGCCAAAATCTTCCTGAGTCTCGTCATAGGGCCCAAGACGTCCAATGTAGCTAGTAGGTTTCTCTGCCATGGCTGCCTTCCTTGTGTACTCGTCTCTGCACTCTAACACTCCTTCCCAGTCACCAATATTATAGTAGAACACGACCTATATATTCACGGGAGCAAGTGGTGCACAGCAGGATCCCATCCTCGTCGCCAAATGTAATATTTTAATGACTAAAGAGGAGGGTCAAGGAAACAGTCTTGCCCAGTTGACAGCCCGGCGTTTTCGCCTTTTATTGCTTGTAAACAAACAGGGATCCTTATTATAGGGGATACATGCATAAACTCTAATACATAAAATGTCACAGATATAAGACTACTGCATCATCCAGGTTACTACAGTTACCTTCCCCCCAGTGTTACCCTAGGTACTCATTTTACCTACCAACTCTCAAAGGGTGGATGGACACCTGAGTTGAGTGTTGCCAACTGCTCACACCAAGATTCGAACCCTGGTGCTAACGGACTGGTAGCTTCAGTCAGCAATGCTAACCATTCAACCACTGCAGCATTACAGAATAGGACAGGTGTTATCCTGGGTATCTGAAATCCCACTGTGCAGTATGCTCAGTTATAAAGCCACCACAACTACTGTAATATGACATCACAGAAATCCATCATCTTAAAGATTATGAAAAAAGGATATCATTAATGGTATATCCAGTACTAAGTATCATAGTAACCTGATAGCCTAGACCCTGGCATGGTACTCACCCAAAGTCCTCGGCCTCTGTTTCCCTAATGTCAGCAACAGGTGCCAGTTCCATTGTCCCCCGATGTCGCAGTTCCCTTGGCATTAACAACCTAGGACGAAGTAACAGTTTATAATGGCCATTTCTAGGCATATTCAGGGTCTTTGTGCATCACATCAAAACAGCATATCAGACTTTGATATTACAGTGGCAATGGTAAATCCTGAGCTGAATAAAACTGTCCGGCATTATTGGCCAGAATAAAAGATTGATAGCTTAAGGGTCGACTGTAAACAAAGGGTTAAACCTATAAAACAATTATGCTGACTGTTCATTTCTGAGAGGCTGGATCACAATTTTTGCAACAATTTGTCTCTTTCTGTGGTCATTACAGCCAGGTTGGGTCAGTTAGGTACCATATCATTTCAACATCAATATATTTCATTTCACTTAAAATTTTCAAATTGAAGTTTTAAGTAAACCACAGACTGAACCTATTCCTACTACTGCAACCCTGAGTCAGACAGTTATAGCCATTCAGTTTTCCTCACCTGTTCTGCACTGACATTACACTTCATAATACAGTAAACATTTACAATACTGTACTCAGTGGTGGATAACCCTAGCAGTGCAGGCTTAGGCATAACTGGCTGCAAATACTGTACCACTACAGTGAGACCTGCTATCACTAGTCTGAAACTAAGTACTGTAGTTCATATATACTGAATGTACCATAGCTACAGTATATATTTTTGGCAGAAATGTAACTTACTTAATCTAAGGTAAATTTAGATTACTAGAAAAATAACTGCAATATTCTATATTTTATTTACTGATGTCAGTAAAAATTTTGAACAGAATGCTACCCTTCCTTGCACATCTACTACAAAGAAAATGAAGAACTGAAGCTTTGAATCGTCATCCTGGTAACACTAAGCTGAGAGTCATTTTCAAAAAATGCTTATATTTATGAAAATATGAATATGGCATACTTCTGTGTTGCGATATGAATGTGTTAATGACAAGCACTAATGAGTGATAATCATGTTGCGCCTTCTAGACAACCTTTAGTTACCAGAAAAATAGGGTAGCAAGTGAATCACAGATGTTTCAAGGGGCAATGTATATGACAATAACACAAAACAAGTGATATCAGCACATCAATTTAACTCCACTCAACCTAATCTAAGTACATGATAGCCTGGCCATTTTACTGTCTTAATTTCATTGTTTTATTGCTGAACTGCCCTTAACCTTCAAGTCTCCCACACTGTTGGGAGGTAGCATCATCAAGGAAGAACAGAAATAATACAGTAATACAAAAACAAAATATATATATATATACAAAACAAACTATTATCCTAACTGAAAAGTAATGCACTACACTTGGAAAATATTTATTGCCATTTCCTATTTCTGGTGTTTTTTCTTGTTCCATTTGATAGTTTATTAGTTCACTTGAGTGTTTTGAGGCCTCATTTGTTGTGCAAACGAATAATAACCATAATATGACTATGACAATCTTAGTTACCTCCTAACCCTGCAGGAGCTCTTGACTGCCACCTAACCTAACCTAACCAAACCAAACCAAACCAAACATAACGTAATGTAACCTAACCTAACCAAACCTAACCTAGCCTAGCCTAGCCTAACCTAACAGAAGTAACCTAACCTAACTTACATTGATGGTCCTTTTTCGTTCATCTGACAAGCTAAGCTATCTCAGTCAAAGCACTATTTCAAAATTAAATATCGCCCTGTGATTGGCCGGCTGAGTGACACTGGTTAGGTGAGAACTGAAATTTAAAAAATTCATTTGCACACAAAAAAACACATACAGGCATACACTATATGACAGCACAAATCCACTGGGTATGGTAAGATTGCCCGCTAAAGAAACGGCAATAAAGTAAATAAATACCCTACATTTATACCTCAATAGCGCTACAATGAACTAAATCAAGTAAAAAAAAAAAAAAATGAAATATGAACATTTCAGGTTAATGACTGCATACTCTATAAACCACAGGTTTTCTTATTTACTGGTCTTTGAAGACAAATTTCAGGGACAATGAGACCAACTAGATTACCCTGCCATTGACTCCGCACCCACACCCAACCCTCGCATACTAGGAAACTTCTATTTTCACTTCACTACCGTTGAAAATTACATTATACCCAAATCTCTTGGCCTGAAATTGCACTTCAGCACTTCATATACAGCTATACTGAACTTGAGTAACACACAAAGCAGGATAATACAGGAAAAGGGCCCAAGAAAACCACAAATTATGCCCTCTCTCACCTCGAGGATGTTGTGATTGTGGTTTTC
Organism: Coenobita brevimanus; assembly: GCF_032717465.1. Classification (NCBI taxonomy): domain Eukaryota; kingdom Metazoa; phylum Arthropoda; class Malacostraca; order Decapoda; family Coenobitidae; genus Coenobita; species Coenobita brevimanus. Next base: position 3,420,088 of record NC_137025.1, on the reverse strand, counting down.
CCATTTTCTTCCACTGGTTTGTAATGAGAGTTGATTACTTTTAATTACCATGATTACTGACTTATTACTCTTCCAACAAAGCGGTGCTAATGATAATACTGTAAATTCCATATGCATAAGTCGCAACTAAATTAAATGACTTGAATTTCCACAGTGGGCGTGCCAGGGGGCATAGCTCTGTCATTACGTAATGATACCAAAAGGTCATCGGAAGTTGAGAAATATAGGATATGAATAAGAAATTCTTATAAATAACACACCCAATGATTCAAAAAATGTCAGACAACACAAAGACATAGGATAGGGAATGGGCAAATAAGGGAAAGTAACGAAAGCTTGTAAAATGCAGAGCTCAACAAAAGAAGAAAATGAGAGGAAAGGATAAGGATTGTAATAAAGACTGTACTAGTGTACAAGCCTCACCAGCACCACTACCACCACTACCACCACCACAGTCCTAACCACCACCACCACCACCACAATCCTCGACCACCATCACCACCACCACAGTCTTCACCAGCACCACCACCACCATATTGATCATCACCACCACCACCATCACTAGCCCTTAACACTACCACCACCACCACTAGCTCTCATCATCACCACCACCACCATCACAGCCCTGATCACCATCGTCATAGTGTGTAGGGTGGGCGGGGTGGGTAAGGGGTGCAGTATGAGCAGCGTGGATGGGATGGGTACTGTAGTTCGGACAGTGAGTGGGGTGAGTGGGCAGGGTGTGTGGGCAAGGTATGTGTGTGTATGTATGTGGGGGGGGGGGAAGGTGTGTGTGTGGGGGGGGAAGGTGTGTGTGTGTGGGGGGGGGAAAGGTGTGTGTGTGTGTGTGTGTGTGTGTGTGTGTGTGTGTGTGTGTGTGTGTGCAGGATAGGTGGGGTGAAGTGGACTGGGTGGGCTGGGTGTGTGGGGTGGAGTGGGCAGGCTGGAAAGGGTGGGACAGGCAGGGTAAGTGGGGGTTGGGCAGGCACCGGATGTGTTGGTTGTGGGTTGACAGGGTGGGAAGGTTGAGTGGGAAGGGCAGGCTTGACAGGGTGGGATAGGCAGGGTACTGTAGGTAGGGGATGGGCAGGTAGCAGGTGTGTTGGTGGACAGGGCTGGGGGTTGCGTGGACAGGCTGGACGGGGTAGGATGGGTCGGTAGGGTGGGCAGGTAGTGAATGGGGGTCAGTTGTGGGTGGACAGGGTGGGCAGGTGGGTAGGTAGAGGAAAATAGGTCCATAAGGATTAGGTACATGAGTAATAAATCCATGGTAGGAATAGGCCCTTGTGGTAAAGTAGGTCTATGGAAAATAAGCCCCTGAGGAAATGTGCCCAAATAGGAACATACGCTATAGGTACGATGGTGTAGTGGTATGCTGCCTGGCTTTCACCTGAGAGTCCCAGATTCGGTTCCTGGCATATTGGTAATCTACTGGATGATTTTCCCTGTGTAAAGTACAGGTTTCTTTCTTCATAGGTAGGCCTACCCCATGGAGAAGATGCAGATGGGTGAATAACGGGGGTTGACATCCACGGGATGCAACCGGAGACGGGTTTGTGCTATATAGTAATCGTTATTTCCTATCACTGTTCCCTGTGTAGGCCTATTTGAATTTGAATTTAAGTGTCGGTGTTTCAATATGGCCGCCAAAATCACACGCCCGCGGCGGAGATAGCCTCTCCATATTGTAGAGCTCAGTGGACCTAGCCCACGGGACAGAGCACTGAAAAATAGGGCACGGTAGTAGAAAGCCCATCGACGCAGCTCAGTTTAGCAGCTATTTGCAGTTTTATGTTTTTCAACAGGATTTAGGCTGAAAACACTGAACACGCAAGACATCTTGGACGGAGGAATGGAACAAGAGAAGACGTGCCGTAGAGTTTACACGAGTTCCTGCCTCCTCATCTTTGTCCTCGAATGCCAGCCCCTCCTCCTCCAGTGCCACCGTCTTCCTTCACCTGTGCCAAAGCCTTTTTGTTCCAGTGCCAACCGCTTATTCCCATAATGCTACCCTCTTGTTCCGACATTGCCAACCTCTTCTTCCGACATTGTCAACCCCTTCTTCTACATTGCTAGTCCCTTCTTCCGACATTGCCAACCCCTTCTTTCTACAGAGCCTACCCCGTCTTCCTACAGTGCCAACCTCTTCTTCCTAAATTGCCAACCTCTTCTTCCTGCAGTGATAACCCCTTCTTCCGACACTGCCAACGTTTTCTTCCTTCATTGCAAATCCTTTCTTCCTACAGTGCCAACCCTTTCTTCCTACACTGCCACCCCCTTCTTCCGAGAGTGCCAGCTGCTTCTGCAACCCCTTCTTCCAAGAGTTCCAACCCCTTATTCCTTCAGAGCCAACCCCTTCTTCCTACAGTGCTAACTTCTTTTTCTTACAGTGCCAACCAATTCTTCTTTCAGTGCCGACGTTTTCTTCTTAAAGTGCCAACCCCTACTTCCGAGAGTGCCAACCCTTCTTCCTTCAGAGCCAACCTCTTCTTCCTATAATGCCAACCCCTTCGTCTTACAGTGCAAACCTCTTCTTCATACAGTGTCAATTAACCCCTTATTCGGACATTACCAACCCTTTTTTCTTACACTGAAAACCCCTTCTTCCTACAGTGCCAACCCATTCCTTAGACACTGCAAACCCCCTTTTCCTACACTGCAAACCCCTTTTTCCTATTATGTCAACCCCTTCTTCCGAGAGTGCCATTCCCTTCTTTCTTCACAGCCAACCCCTTCTTCCTACAGTGCCAACTCTTTCCTCCTACACTGCTAACCCCTTTTTTTCTACTCTGCAAACTCCTTCCTCCTACAGTGCCAACCCCATCTTCTTTCAGAAGATGTGAATACATGAAAGCGCTCGGATATTTTGTTTCCTTTTCCTTTTGTGGATATCAGCACACATACGGTCATGCAGACACAACTATTCAATGTTCATTCTGTATAACACGGGTCAGGCAGAAAATACTGAACTTTATGGAGAGAGGAATGAGACATCTGTAGAGTTTACAAACATTTGTTGTCAGCCATGTTTTACTTATTCTAGGTCAGAGTTACGGAGATGAGCACTCCAGCAAAGCATCTCATGATATCTGCCTCCACCTTTACCTTTTACCATCTTTTTTTCAATTCACTTCTGTCCCATCAGGAGCATAGGAGCCTGGGGCTAAGCTACTCAGTCCTGACAATCAAGGCATGTGAGACCAACCTCACACATCCCTGACTGGCATTATGTGGGCAATAAACTCCAATCATTCCTTAGATATAAACTCTTACATGCTCAATCCAGTTGGAGCACTTTAACCAACTAAACCACCAGGCATCATTTGATTACACATACAATATATGGTTGTCATCCAAATGCAATAAATGGTTTTCTAGTTTACAGGAAACCATTTGGCTTGTCACTCAGTGTAGAGTCACCCAAAGGCAGCACTACATCAGGTAAGTGGATGGTGGGTGTCCCCACTTACCACAAACACGGAAAAGCCTCATGGAAGAAAAAAAAAGGAAAAATTTAAAGATGATAACAGGATGCACAAAGACCAAAAATACAGATCACTTACGTCAAGAAACAAACATACTCCTAATCAAAGACCACATGCTTTTGAGATGCCAACATTTGTTGCTTCAGTTCAAGATCTATCCCACCAATATAATTTTGTGTTGCACTGTTCACACCATAGAGAAACATGAAATGAACATGAAAACATGAAGTTCTGAACACTACACATATGCACTTCAATAATATCCTCTCTCTCCCACCCAACAGTACACTTCACAGACACAGAACCACCACAGAAGTCAAAAACCTTTGGTCAAGCAGCATCCTTTATCAACCACCTCTAGACATCCACTTCTCAGAAACTACCCTACCCACGGAGATCGAAGTGCGCCTAGCCAGATAATAATGTAGCCATCACCTTGCCCAGCCATAGTCCTGTACCAACATAAAATACGTCTTACAAATAATCCACTATGCCCACAATGCTATGCAGCCCTGTACACTGCAACACTCACCTCTTGCATGTCACTCTCACAGTAAAGACAATCCTTCAGCGTAGCCTCAGTAAAATATCTCTGGAACAACCCAGTTGAAATGATCAGTTTCCTGCAGTCTACTGGGCTACTGTCCAGATGAATCTAGATTTGCAACAAGAACAATGAAATTAAGTGACTGGAGTTCTTTTTCATATGCTGCACCAGCCTACGTGAGAATGACAACAGCATAACCATACACACATGTTCACTGTGGGAACTTGATAAAGGTACTGTAGTTGACACTGCAATTAAAGATGGCATAATATACAGTACACTGATTAGGTACTAGGGTACAGTATCTCTACAGATGAGAAAAACAAACATAATAAAAGCATATTTTATGTATATTTTGAAAATACAGACGAGCATAAATATAAAGATTCATCTTTGTATTCTTATAACTAAATCACAGAAATGGAAGAGGGTACGGTAACAGTCATACACAAACAGGAACTTTGACATGGACCGGTAATTTTATCAAATACAGTATTTCTAAAATAATGAGGATTTTCAAATACCATACATAGATCAAAACTGTACAGGTACATAAGATAACTGGGGCCACAGTATATCAACCATATCAGATGATGGCAGTACAATACAAATTCATGACTTATGGATAATGTACACATTTTATCCACAAAACTATGTATTGCTTTCACATATACTGTACAGGGTGTCCCGCAAGTCATGCACCACTGAGAAAAGTGAAATTTAGAGTATTTGTTCAAAGTGCTGACCATCATGCCTCATACAAATAGTGTACCTGTATTTAGATGGGTGACCCACTCATCGAGGACACATCGTAAGATATCAGGGGTTATTTCTCTGTATGCAGCTGTGATTCTTGATTTTTACCTGTGGGGTCATTCAAAGGCTGTTGTGTATGCAGAGAGGATAACGTCGCTGCCTCATGTGAAATCAAGAATCGCAGCTGCATGCAGAGAAATAGCCCCTGACATCTTACGACAGGTCCTTAATGAGTGGGTCACCAATCTGAATATTTGTATGATGCACAACGATCAGCACTTCAAACAAATACTCTAAACTTCAGAGTTCTCTATGGTGCGTGACTTGTGGGACACCCTGTATCGTACTGTCCACAAAGGTCAGAACCTACAGTATGTGCACCAGAGTTGGCAGGCTGTCCAAAGCACAAAAAATACAGATTTAAAAAAAAAAAAAAGGAGGGACAGAGAGAGAGAAAGAAAAAAAAAAAAACGGTGGCAATCATCATCCACTCACTTGATGAAGTGCTGCCTACTTCTTCTTTCACCTTTATTACTCTTTCTCTGTGTCTGCCCTCTCTCTTGCTATTTCTTCCATCTTTCCTGCCACTTTTTATTACTCTTCTTTCCTTTTCAGGTGGCTTTACATTCAGTGACAAGCCAAATGGTTTCCTGTAAGCCAGGAAACTATTTACAACACTGGATGGTAACCATATAACCAACCCATATGAGTACATGTTCCCTACATGCCAGCAAGTGGGTTAGCGGGGTTAGTGTAACTCCCCGTAAAACAACTAAATCAAACACAAACGACCACCCTTTACAGGACTGTGGTGTCTGGCTATGGATAGATGGCAATGACTTACCAACATTAATTCAAAACAAGAACAGAAAAGGTGTTGTAGAGAGAAATATAGAAATAAATCATGGTCACAGAGTCTAACTGGAGTGTAATCTCAGATTTTAGACTTTATTAAAAAGAACAGTATGTATCACATTATAGTCACCCACAGTGGGGACTAAAGAATGAAACTCATTTGTTCATTGTTAATGAAATACAACAAATCATCCTATGAAATATTCATAAGAATATTACTGTACTATGTATCAATAGCCAGATGCCCTAATCCTGTAAGGGGTGGCCACAAACAAACTGCCTCCATGTCACCCTGACACTTGCCACTTCGATGCCCTTCCCCCAATTTACATCCCCCTCCAAGAATACAATATTAAATAAGGCATTACTTATAAATTTGTGCACTACATTCAAAATTCTGCTGACCCCAACTGTACAGTACGGTTTGCTTTAACAGTCTTAGAATGTCTTGATATGGACTGGTGTGTTCTGCAAATTATTGATTTGCAGTGACTACAATCCCCCACAGGAGGAAATACTGTAATGACAAGGAGATTTATGATTCAGAAATCAGTTTCAAAATTTCTTAAAATTCTTCACACAAAATTAAAGCCACATCAATAGAGATTATTGTATTCCTGTTAACATACAAGTATTTAGAGCTCTGGACATATACAGTACTAATCATTCTCGACACCAAATTTGATCTACAGAAGCCGAATTATGCCATAACTTTCTATGTTGCAACACAGTCCTAAAATCCAAACTTCTACTCAGACTGAGAGTATATGTGTACAATTTCACTGCAGAGGATGTTAAAAGTCTTTGTGTAGCAGGAGACAAAAACATGATGTGTAACTCAGACATTTGGTGAACATGCCAATGTGTGGCATAGTGTAAAGTATATGAGACGTGGCAATGTGAAAATAATTATTTTAAGGCATAGCAATGTTGTTGCTGTGACCCCAAGTTCATCTGGATGCACACCCAATAAAGTGCAGCCGGAGGGTGGCCTTCTGCAGTTCATCACTCTCCATGCAGGGGACAGGGAAGGAATTAAGAGGTGTCTGTATAATGATGCAGCTCCACTGCCTCAGTGTTATCACATGACTTTGTCCCTCTTGAGAACCTAAATGTGTGTGTGTGTGTGTGTGTGTGTGTGTGTGTGTGTGTGTGTGTGTGTGTGTGTGTGTGTGTGTGTGTGTGTGCGTGCGTGCGTGCGTGCGTGCGTGCGTGTGTGTGTTCTATGGTTCAGCTATAGATGGGTCATAATTAGGAACTGATGTTGCCAAAACAGTTCTTCAACATATTCATCACTAACCTCCATGACAGTACTGTACCGTTAAAATTAAAATTTCATACAGCTAAAGAAATACAGTATCATAAGTTTGGCAAGCAGTGTGGCAAGAAGTCCACATTTACATCCCAGGGCCATATTTCTTCAGGCATAGGAGACTGTACTAGGATGTAAAAGTTTTCAAACACCAAAACACTGGATGGTAAAATACAAGCACCTGCATTAGCATTTAAGCTAAGTAAATGTCATACAAGCACCTGAAACCCATATGTTTTCTGAAATGGCATTAATTCAGCAAAGCATTGTAATATATAAGGCACAATTAGTACCAAGCATTAAGGCACCATTCTCGTCCTATTCTCTTCTAAAACAAGGAGGGAACTGACTGAGAATACAAGTATAAGAAATTTATTTGCATATAAAAACCATCTCTTTGGATTTCAATGAACTTGTATCCCTAATGTTTTCACTACACCAAACAACTCATGTACAATATTCTTATACAGTTGGATCATTAACTTCTTCAACATAATGACACATACTGATTTACTTCTGCTACTTACAGATGATTTTACTCAACCTTGTATCAAAGAGGTTAACGAAGAATGTATTTCACTTTCCTGATTCAACAAGTGTCCTAAGCTGAATCAGATGTCTGAAAGTAGCAAGAATATAAAAAAGTTTGCATCTAATTGAAAGAGTTAAATGTCATCTGATTAAAGAGGCTAAGGTTAAAACTGGAAACACACCTAAAGTCACAATACCAAGATACATGAAATGAGGGACATAGAAGTGAATGCAAACTCCAGGACCAAAAGCAGGATACAAAAGTTCTTTTCTTATATTTCAATGTATAAGTCTCACTTTGTGGCAAACTTGTGCTTGTCTGTCTTCACTTCTGAGTCTCATATACTGCATAACACAGTAAACTGCAGAGAATAAGCCTGAGATAACTGGATGGATATTGACTTGTCACAGCATATGCTCCAATCTTATTTTTGATGGGATCTCAGCCCAATGAGCCTAAAGATGCCTATATCATTTTAAACTTGTCATTACCTGATTATTTGATTCAACACAAAACAAACTTTTTTCAAACTGAAGGGGCTAGATATAGCATTAATAAACCTCTTCATTATGAAAGGTCTTTCTTTAGCTGAATAAAATCATTTATTGGTAACAAGAATAAACTAAAATGGACATCACCCAGATTTAAATGGCTAAATAGTGAAGTTCTAGCCCAGCTTCTACAGAGACTCCATATTGTCACTGTACATATCTTTTATACAACCATACTTGATGGGTCAGAATACAAAATACCTGTGCAAAGTATTATAAACCTAACTTCATCTAGACTTGTTTTAACACCTTAACAACTTCTACTCTGCTCCATTTCCCCTTGTTCAGATGCAGACTAACTATTAACCCCCCTCCCCCCCCAAAGGTTTGCTCTCCATATTCCTGACCCTCTTTTACATAAGTTAGTCACTCAGTCTTTCCTCTGCCTCTACCCCTGTTTAACCCGCCATACTCATTCCCCACTTCACTAGTTTCCCTAGTGGCAAAATTTTAAGGACTTTAGGAGGAAGTTCATATAACAAGATGAGACAAACAAACAATAACATCATGAAGAAGGAATGTTTTTCATAGGAAATTTATAGAGTAAGATGGGACAAACAGACAACAATATTACAATGAAAGGAATGTTTCTTATATAGTACAAGTAATGTTACTGATTCTGGCAATTTACCTTTTGGCACTACATCTCTAATACAATTCTAACACTATATAGATTTGGTAACATGAGAGCATTAACTCTACTGCACTACTGCCCTCATTCTAATGCACTAATGTCTATTGGCATATTTATTCTACAACTGCCTTTTAAATTATTCCTAATTTGCCTTACATAAATTTTCTCCACCTATACAGTACTGTACAATAAAAATCAGTCCAGCCCTTAAAATTCCACAAATTTAATAAATATTAAATTATATTTACAGCTGCCTCAATTTACACCAATAACAAATATTCTTGAAATTTTAGGCATTCTGTTAGCTTTTTACATAGTTTGGCAAATACATCTTAATCTAAATAATTTATTAATATTATCAAAGTCACTGGAAAGACTTAGTACAGTTAATATTTCCTTTACTCGGGCAGAATATCAATGTTCATATCTGGTAACAATGAAACATATTATCACCCATACTTTGTATAAAGCATTTCAAGTTAAAATCTGTTCTTAAAAGGTTAACTAATTAAAATACATTAACAACTTGCCCTCCTGTTTCTTACATCATTCGGTTTCTGCATCAAATGCTATACCATCTTACTCAACTGACAGTTCTGTAAAGATGGAAAATGCTTAAAATGTATTAATAATCAATCTGATAGCTTTGCTTACTATGATCAATATAAAAACTTCATTTACTGCAGTAATAAAATACAGTATGAACTGTATTCATTATATTAACATATTTCTCACACTCAAAAGGGGTGGGAGATCTGCCTAAAAACAAATGTCTTTGCTGCTGAAGTAATGAAGTTCAGTACAGTAATCCCTCTAATATCCGAACGCCCAATATCCGAACGTCCCCACTAACCGGACATAATCCTCCTGGGATCCAATATTCCCAAAATGGGCCAAAAACTGCAAAAAATTCGAAAAAAATCTGACTTTTTTTCCCTCCCATAATTTGAAATTCCCGCCTGGCGCCAAACAGCTGTTACACCATGGTCCCTTCACCCCTTCCTTCCTCCCCCTCCCCCCTCAGGTTGCCATTTGGTATTTTTCATTACCAAGTGTGGGCCAATTTGGTAATGAAAAATTCGTTTGGTAATGCATTAGAATAATGCATTACCAAATGGATTTTTCACATGTATGAGGATACACAGGATGGAGATGGTGGATTGTTTGCTCTCTCTGATTAATCTGCTACCCTACATAGTGTGAAAATAATCAACATGGTGTTAGTTATAAGGAGAGTGATTACATGTATTTCCACTTGTATATATAATTAGTGAAGAATATATGCTAGCTTTACGAATTTGGTAATGAAAAGTTATATTTGACAATGAAAGTTGAGGAGATTGGTAATGTGGCTGTTGCGATCTGGCAACTCTGTTACCCCACCAACATCAACAGTCACAGCTTAACTCCGATGGAGAGCAGATACTCATAACAGTGCAAGCCACAGGTGCTTGTTTTTTGTGAATAAACAGTGAATAAACTGCAATACCTTGCCACTAGAACACACAGGAATTTACAGTGTTGTGCAGTGTTAAGAAATTAGAATTTAGAGTGCAGAGGATTAACTGTGGACTGCAAACTGGCGGTTCAAACCAGTCCAAGACCAAGGGACTTGTAAGTACCCAGAATGTTTAATATTGTATAAACTCACCTCTAAAACCTCATTTTATGGTTCTTTTGCATTTATTTCAGTCTTTTATGTCCCTTATTGGTGTGATTTGGGTCTTAAATAGGTGCTATGCATGTCCAGAGGGAGTTGTATAGGTGTTTTTCAGAGTTAGGGTCCATAAGTACTAGTCCATAAGCTGGGGCCCAATATCCGGACAGGACCACTATCCGGACCTGCCTATGGCTCTATTGATCCGGATATTGGAGGGGTTACTGTACTTTGTATGTATGTATGCACTGTAGCAGCCAGCTTGCATTGCATAGCCTTTACTCATAACATTCTTCTTTGCTTTTATTGCAAGAGCTGTTAACTTGCTGTTCGTGTTTGTTTGCGTAGCTTAAAGTCTCCCTTGCGTATATCCGCCAGGAGGCGATCAATGACGCAGGTTCCTCCATCATCTGGTGGTGGGATTGCCGCGTTGCCTCGTCCTCGCCTCACTGGAATTCCTGCTGCCTCTGCCTTGGCACGCTCCTCCTCCTGACGTTTTCTCTCTGCTTCCATACGCTTCTTCCGCTCTTCTCTCTTCCGACGGGCCTCATTATCCTGAAGGTGAATGTACAGTTAATGCATATTTAAATGCTGTTTAATAATAACACTTAAAGAATTAATACCTTTTCTTCACTTAAAAGTTCCTTTTCTCTTCCAGTGTGCCATGTTATCCAGAAAATAGGGGTACAGTTGAGTCTCATTCTGGGAACCTCATGCTACTTGAATTTCTTGCTGAACTGTGACATATATTTACATGTAAATTAAGGGCTAGGTACAAGAGTACCCATATTTTCCCCTAAAGCATAAATATCTCCAACTAAAATTTCATCCATAGACTCTTTTAGTCATACTGTCAACATACATACACAAATAAAAATTATCCCTTCCCTCCTTTTAAGGAATCCTCATGTTGGAATTGGCCATGGTATAGCCTATGTGTGTTACGGACTGGAAGTTAAACCAAGTGCCAAAACTAACTACAGTACTGTAATTCCCTCCCGACAGTTGCTGGAAGATGTTGGGAAAAATGAAATTTGAAATGTGTAATAAGATTTGTAACAATGTGAGATCTCTCAGCTTGACCTGGATTCTATGTACAGTCACTGAAAAGAATGATCATAAACTGACTACTTGTGGCTGAAAGTTCCCTGCCTAAGGTTGTGGAAGTTACCAAGCTTGCAGTCACATTTCATAATCATGGTACTGTAGCCAATCCCAGGGTTAATGGCAGCCACACATTTATTACCTCTAGTCTGTCAATGAAAGCAGAATTTGTACAATAAAAAGAAACATGAGAAACTGCAGAAAGCATCTGCTCAAATAACTGTGTCAAAACCACACCCATCTTGGGGACCCAAAATTTCCAGAAATGAATGACTGATTGAAACTCTGGGCTAAAGAAATGCAAATGACAAGTTGAGCCAAGAGTCAGTTGAATTCAGACACTGTAGGGCACATAGCTGCAGACTGAAGATGTCCCATGGTGAAGAAGCAGCAGAGTTCGAAATCCTTCATATACAGTGGAATGAAAGTCTGTGAAAATGGTTTCATGACTCTGAGTAGATTCTGGCTTCGGTGTATGTTATGAACTGACAAATTTGGGGTTGGTAGAATTCAGTTCTTTAAGTCACAAGTTGATTCACTGATGTAATGACTAGGTATTAGGTTAAATAGGTAGGTTCAGTTACTGTAAAGTTATTCTTCATGCAAATTTAAAATAATTACTGTACCTGCCTTTTTTTTTTTTAATTACAGGAGTCATGCTTACTGTACCTTTGTGATTATAGAGTCACTAAATTCAAGGGGTTACCATAAAGCTGGAAATATTTTGCTCACATTGTGTGTGCTAGGTGGTTTCATATGTCTATGAAATTATTTGAAAGAGAAATTAAGCATTTTTTGTAACATAATAGAGTGCACAAGGTATGACTGGTTTACTGGGGAAAATTTTACACCCAGGATAAAGTTTACTGGGGAAAATTTTACTACCCAGGATAAATGTGAGTGCCAGATGTTGATAGCCCTACATGTTCACAGTGCTTTAAGTACTGCACACTCCTCTTTACTCTGTCAGCATCACTTTACTGACCTGCACTTTTTCACCTCATTCACTTCTCTTAGCATTCCACACTGCAAAAATAGCCTGCCTAGTCTTACTGAGCCCTGGTCAAGCATGGAAATCACAGCCAAGGCTTCTGGTACACTTCCAAGTTGTTGGTTATCTAGGAGATTCCTGGTTCACATACTCCCTCCCCCTCCTTTTTTTTTTTCTCCACAACACACAAGAATTCATGGGTTACATTCCCATTCCACCAGTGCTAGGGATAACAGCAAAGTTGAAAGAAATATGTGTGAAGATGTGTAAGTCCTAATCTCAGCTTGAACTTGGTGTCAATGTATTTGTGGCTGAGTTTTCTGCTTAAGCATAGTTATATGCATGACTACCAATAGTTACCAAACCTGTAGTTATAACTTTCTCTCTGCTGTCATATCTCCCATATCAGTGGCAGTCATTACCTTCAACTAAAGCCAACTACCCCATATGTATAGTACCAACAGCATTATCAATTTAACATTACACTAGCAACATTCTGATAATCATGATATAGTAATTATTACTGACCTTATGAGCATCATGAACCCTGCAGGAGAGTGTGTGGAAGATGCCGACACAATCCTCCAGACGGAACTTGCTCTCATCCTCGCAGAAATACTGAGCCAGCTTCACCCTTGACCGCTCCACCTCCTTCAGGCTCTGTTCCAAGTCCCTCAGCACCTCATCTGCCTTCACTGTAAATTCTGAAACAACCAGGCAGTACATTTTAACAGGCACACATTCCAACTGGAGTGCTCTACCAATTGCATCACTGGGCATCTAAAGGGGAAAGCAGTCCCCCCTATTACTGAAGATCATTTGTGAGATGTCTATGGCTATTAGATATGAATAACTTGCACCCCACATCACATAGTGAATCCAGGTAAAATACACAAAAACCAAGCATATTCTATCTCCATTAGTCGCTCCAGACGTGCCTTCCCTCTCACACTCTCAAATTTTGAGCATACAGACCCAAAATCCCTGTTGTGCAAAACTTTTATGCCCACCTGAGAAGTGTTGCTGTAGATCCTCTGGTGCATTCTCTAGTGTGCGGGTTAGCTTGGTCAGGTCACCACGCAGAGCACCAACCTCACCGCCCAAACCTTCCACTGATAACCTGTTAGGGGGAAGCCCTTCAAGTCATGTGTCATAGTTACCCTTTTCATAATAATTACATCTTTTTTATTCTATGCTTGTTACTTTCATATGATTTAACGAACTTTGGGGAAACCTGCTAAAGTCTATCTCTCTATCTATCTATAGCCAGACACCATAATCCTGCAAGAGGTGGCCGTTTGAGTTAGTTCTTTTACGGAGAGGGGCACTAACCCTCCACCAGCCCACTTGTTGATGCATAGGGAACACATATGGGTTGAGTATATGGTTACCACCTAGCATTGTAAATGGTTTCCTGGCTTACAGGAAACCATTTGGCTTGTCACTCAATGTAATGCTACCTGAGAAGGAAAGAAGAGTACTGTAATAAAAAGTGACAGGAAAGATGGGAGATATAGGAAGAGAAGAGGGTAGACACATAAAAAGACTGATAAAAGCGAAGGAAGAAGTAGGCAGCATTACATCAAGTACACATGCCACATGGGAATTCAGCACACCCCGTGTGGTAGAGAGCACCTCATCAGGGTCAGCCCATGGTTCTTTCTGTGGTGAGGTGCAAGGAAATATGGGGAGGCTTGGCTTCCAGGCTGAAACCAAAGCTGTTCCACCCTGGTGCACAGCATCACCATGTGTAGGCTCCCTTTTAGTGTCAGGCTGAAGGGGTTCATGTATCAAGTACAGTAGTCCCCTAGAGTAGCAGTGCAGTAATACTGTACATGCTGTTATAAGTACAGCTACAAACTGTTCAGTAATGTGCACTATAATTCACATAATGTTCTAAAAAACAAACAAACAAACAACTTCAACTGCAGAGTTCTGATCATGAGATAATTATATGCATTAAATAGTGATACACCAGACTTAATGCATTAAACTGTAAACCTTTTGATGAAAAGTTATTAAAAACAGGTGTATACCTATCAATATCTGATTTTTTTTCTTGAACTCTATCATATCTTTTATTTCAGGTGACTGTGATAAACATACCATCACACAATCTTTTCTAACCTAATTATCTCACCTAATGCTAAGTTTTAACTTCAGCTTACCCCTTACATCCAACTCAATGCTCATAAGCACTTTTTCTCCATCTTATTTGATACTGAGGAATTTAATTATTATAAACCAGTTCAGTCATGCTACTAATGTATTTTCTATGCATTCAGTGTCATGACCAACTCATCATTACGTAATTTACTTAACAGTAGTTCCTATTGCATTCAGTTTCTGTCACTACTCACTCCAGTGCTCTAGATACTTTTCTAATTTCTCATTACCACATCAATCTCTTCATTCTTACTTATAACCCTTCAAAGTGCAGGAACTTCCTTTGGATGAATGAATCATCTAGCAATAGCCAAAATAATGTACCAAAGTAAGACTCTACTCTGTGCATATACAAAGTAATTTTTTGCTCACATTATGCACATACATCTTATGTCTGCACTCCACATATCATTCTCACTCTGACTGCACCAGTAACATGCCCACTGAAGACATTACTTCATAGCTGATTGTGCTTGCCTTGATAAAAACCAACATTCTCTCCCAAGCTACATGAACTACACGCTCATCCATAACATTTATAGTACGCACTTCATTGCCTCAACACTGACTTCACTCACCTGAACAGTGCTTACACTCACCTGACTACAACACTGTTTAAATTCACCTGGCTAAATCAGTTACATGCTCCTCCAAACAACACAATACACAACGCATCACCTCAACACTATTTACACTCACCTGGCAACACCACTCAGGTCTCCCAGCTCCTCAACAAAATCCAGAATGTCAAGGTCTTTGTCTTTGACAGTCTGTACAATATAGTGGAGTAGAGTCATGCCCGGCTGGTTGGCTCGTGTCTCCCACACCTTTGACACTGTTGACAACCGGAAGCCCAGTGCATTACCAGCATAGCTGCCCTGGGGTAGTGGAGAGAATAAAAGGAGAGTAATATGACTAAAAACAAAGACAGGAGGAAAATTTAACAACTGGAAGCCCAGAGTATTTCCTGCCTAGCTTCCCAAGGGATTGAAGAGGAAGAATGGAAAGCTAGAAGACAAAAAGGAGCAAAACTTAGCAACTGGAAGCACAGTGCCTTACTGACATAACTGCCTTGGGGTGAATAGGATACACAGAAAGAAAAAGAAAAAAATAATTAAAGTATAATAATAATAACAATAAATTTTGGTATGCAGCATAAGAGAGAAGAGGACACAGGAAGAATTTCTAAATACCAATGGGAGGTGATGTTTTTTAAGACTGACAGTTTTCACTATCTGAAAGCTAAATTAAATAAGCCTAGCAAAATGAAGTGTGATGTTCAGGAGAGATTGCCTCAGAGGAGAAATGTCACTGGAGAATTTGGGGGTATTTCATAGGGCAAGGTGGTTAGTAGGAAGTGAAGAGGACCATATGTGAAATTCTGTTATTGCTGACAATCTTGTATGGAAGTGAAACCCAGGCCGTAAGTCAGTGAATGACAGAAAACTTTCTGTGTTATAAAATCAGAGCATTGATGGAAGAGGCAGACCTTACGTGGTATCAAAGAAACAGTTGAGAGATTTGATCATATTTAGTGAGAGAGATCTGATCATATTTTTTGGTTTGTTCTTGTTGCCTCCAGAATATTTTCTTTAATTTAAAAATGGTGCCTAGCTGTGAGAGGATTAATGAAGGCTATATTTAACCCTTGCAGTTCAGAAAGTCTCTCCAAAGCTAAGTAAAACTGTCTGGGGGTAGCAAAGAATAAAATATAAAATATGTTGTGGGACTGAAAGGGTTAAAGTGGTCAAGAACACAGTCCCATACAGTGGGTTGCCTTACAGTGTTGATGAAGTTGCCAAGGGTGAGGATGTAGGCAAAGAAGTTCTTGATGCTACTGTTGTTGATGATCTTGTCACATGTGGCCAGCAATGCACCCAGCTGTGGCCGTAAGATATCTGCTGCTGGGTGTAGCTCCTCCATCTGATGGCCCAAACAAAAATGCAAGAAGAGAAGAATTAAGATCAGTGCCTATCAACAGTGCAAGAGTCAGTAAGAAAGAAGAATGCTTCAGATTAATGCCTATCAACTGCTCAAGAGCTATTAAGTCAGATAATCAGTTTTTCCTAAGCTCCAATCTTCTCCCAGAATACTATCCACAACAGTTGATACACTTGTTCACACGTTCAATACAAATGAGACTTCTCTCACTGCATCACATACTGAGAATTGTCACAGCACACTAGAATGCCATGGCACATTAGTATGACACAGCACACTGGCTGCAAATCACTGGTACAGAAAACTCCTAATACGGGAAACTAACCTGTATCATGCCTTCAATGCGTGCCTGGTATCTGGGCACCTGAATCAGCTCATAGTAGAACCTCTCAGCATCACCCAGCTTAGAGGCCTCACCCTGGTACTCCTTGATTATTCCCACCTGTGGCACAAAGAACAAGATGACAATTAATAAGGCTGTGTGTGTGTGTGTGTGTGTGTAATTCACCGGGTCGGTCAGGATCACTTGATGGTCGTGACTGTCAGCTTTTACCCTCCCGGAAGGGAGCTGAGAGCTCATATAGTCCAATCTAAGGGCAAGGCTGTGACCTTCACACATGCACACACCCATCCCCTTGCTCAAGGGGGACAGTAACCACCCACTTCGTCAGTGAAACTTTTCGCAACCTGAGCGAGGCGCGAACTCCCGTCCACCAGTTGGCAAGCGAGAACGTTACCAATGCACCAGCGAGTGTGTGTGTGTGTGTGTGTGTGTGTATGTGTGTGTGTGTGAAAACTTAATGCACTTAAGCTGCTTTACCTGATACAGGTTGAATAAAACAATAACTTTTGCTAGAGGAAAAAGAAAAGACACCCCCAGGCTAAAAAAGTTAACCGCCTCACTACAGTGATGTATTTTTAGTTTAATGCTTAATATCTCCTGATGATTTTGTTCAACTGATGACAGAAGTTTGGTACTGGATAGGTTAATGAAGGCTACTACACGATTACATATAGCTTTTCCAGTCTGAAAACTCTATCCACAGCTATATAAAACTGTCAGGTGGTAGCTTGATGAAAATGAAAATCACATAATTAAACTGAAGGGGTTAATTGAGGAGAGCTTTTAATACACCCACATACCTCCGAGTCTTCTGGAAGAATCCTAAGGAGACCTCTGAGCCGCTCACTGCCAATCTGGCTACTGCGACAATCCCTTACAAGTGCCACGATCTCTTTGTGGGACATCTTGAACTGCTTGAGGAAGATGTTGACGTTGAGGGATTTCTTTGAGTCAAGGAGCATCACTTCACTGGATACTTTCTTTTTGGTTTTACCACTGCTGGTTGGTGGGGCAGGCTTCACCTGCAGAACATGGCATGAATAAAATGGTTACATAGTTATCTATAAATTGTATCATTATTCATTACCATCCTATAACTATTCCTGCTGTTCTACATATGGTGGGAAGGAGCTTGAATGGTTATGTTTACATTTACATTTTTTGAAGACCTTGGTCATGTATGCAATGTGTCAGCCTTCTGCACTACCGATGGCAGTTACTGTGATACTGGGTGTTACACATCAGTGTGTTACTGGGTGTGTGTTTTTTCCTGTATATATTATTTATACTCAATTTCTGTGTGACCCAAATAGCCTATTTCACTGAAAATTATTGTTGTATAACACAGTACTTCACTGTCAAAGTGATACATGACTCACCTGGCAAAATAGCTGCTCAATCTGTGTGTAGTCAAGGGTGGGTGGAGGTGAGACTCTGAGGTCGGACTGTATGCCACGCCAGAGTGAGTTTGTGGTGATGGTGTGACCGCTGACCTTAGACCAGTTGACGTGCTTCATCTTGGTGCTGGGACGTGGGCCAGACCACCCCACTGGCGCCATGACGCCACCAACCCTCCCACCAAGGGGTGGTGGGGGTGAGGGGCCACTACCAGGTGGTGGTGGAGGTGGTGGAGGCCCACCACCAGGCAAAGGAGGTGGAGGAGGAGGGCCAGTGCCAGGAAGGGGAGGTGGAGGGGGAGGACCAGTGCCAGGGAGAGGGGGAGGAGGTGGGGGACCACTTCCAGGAGGAGGAGGTGGAGGGGGAATTCCACCAGTACCTGGGGGAAGAGGAGGAGGGGGAGGAATTCCGCCAGTACCAGGGAGAGGAGGGGGAGGAGGAATTCCAGAACCAGGAGGAAGAGGAGGGGGAGGAGGAATACTACCAGGCAGTGGAGGAGGTGGGGGTATCTCACTGCCGGGGAGTGGAGGGGGTGGCGGAATTGTACTGTCTGGCAAAGGAGGTGGGGGAGGTATGCTGGAACTCGTAGGAAGAGGAGGGGCAGGGGGAATGTCTGCACTGGAGGGAGATGATGGAGGATGAGGTACACATGGAGGGAAAGAAGGAGGAGGCGGAGGAGTAGGAATAGAAGAATTCTCAATTTTTGAAGGTGGAGGGGAAGGGGGCGTGGGGATAACCGATGATTCTTTCACATCATGGTCTTCAGGAGACGTGGTAAGAGGGGTAATGTCCTTATATTTACTCTCTTCTCCCTCCACACTGTCTCTGAACACCTCATTGTCTCCCACTTCTCTCTCCTTTCTTCCAAGCACATCCACATCTTCCCCTCCATCTGTGACTGAGGTGACTGGGATGGAGCCATTGGGAATATGGTATCGTCCAGTGCTGTTTTCGTCTTCACTGGAGGATATTGAGATTCTTTGGTAACCAGGGGGCAGGCTGGATGTGGGGAATGGCCGAACATCAAAGTCCTCCAGTCCTGGCGTTGGGGTGTGGAGGGGGACTTCTGGAGGGGGGAGGGGGGAGGGAGGGCGACACTTTGAGGACCTGCGGGAGGATCGGCGGGAGGAACGGCGTGAGAGGGAACGTCCTGGTTTGTTATTATTGAGGTAGTTCAACTGGGGCTGTGTGACAGCTTCGGCCCATTCTGGAGTGACCCTCCCCTCTACCGCACGCAGCCCAATTCTGTCCAGTAGCGCCCACACTGCATCACTGCCAGGATACACCAATATGAATTAAGATGAAATAATGAGAAATTGATGTTTGTTAAAATTAGTAATGAAAACAAACAGGATCAGTAATGGAAACCACAGAAGCTAAACTGTCTGTCCTCATATATAAACTAGTAGATAAATAGATAGATAAAAATATACTGATTATTATTCAAAATACTCAGCCTGAAATCCACCAAGTTTGGTTTAAATCAGATGAAGACTGTGAGAGTAGAAACTGCCCTGTGACCTTGACTTCTGACCTATCTTCCTCAAAATTAAATCATTTCATCCTCGCTTCAGTGGTGTAGCCAGGTTTTCACAAATCGGAGGGAGCAGGAGGGGCATGCCTCAATTTTGGCCGCCCATTGCTTCCCTATAATCACATATTAAACAGTCTGAGGATTCAAATGAGAGGGAGGCAGTGGGGACCTAGGGTCTTACTAAGGGGCAACCCCCACCTCCCCAAGGCCCCCCCTGTCGCTAAGCGCATTGCTTGACTCTTAACTCTTCCACTAACTTTTATATAAATTGTATAAGAACTGGTCATTTTGTACACACACACACACACACACACACACACACACACACACACACACACACACACACACACAAACACGCCGATTGATATAATACACGTGGCCGTAATTAAGCCCGGGTGTAATAAAACCTTGTTCGCAGTCCCACTCTTAGCTGGCGTATATGATGGTTCAAAATCTACATTAACACTAAAATAAACGTCCACAAAGAGTTCCTCTCATTACCTTGCGGTTATTCCTGATCAGTTTACTGCTTGCCTGTCATATCATCCGAATTTTCTCCGTTTAGTATATGCACAATGTCACTCTTCTGGATACTCACACTCCCAAGACAGGTTACTTCCACTTCTCAACTTCCGCCTTGTATGTTTTCTTTATTAAGCTTTCAACATTTAGTCTTTACGTTCGGTCATACTATTTTAGCAAATCCTGGTTCGCCCTTTCCATCCTACTGTGCCTACTTCCACGTCCTCTTGCCCTGTGTTTAAGTTCCCGGACATCCCATCTCACATAATTTCCTTAGTCCCTCAGCTGTAATGGATGGATGCTGATGTTTTATTCTAGCAGTTACGTTTAGTTGAGGGCTGTCGTCAGCAATAAGCCGTATGCTGTTTGTGAAGCTATGATCTTTGCTCGTGCCTTCAAATGGGTGGAGATCACTATGCACGTTTCAGATATTTTAAAGGTCACATCTGAAGGGAAATTAATCTGCGGGGCTGAAGGATGCTCTCTTTTATCACTGATGGAGTAACATGCCCACAAAGCAAGAGGGGCATTTGGAGTAGTGAGAGAAGGTGATGGCCAAGTGTAAGTCGACTGGAGGGGAATATGACTATTAACCAAGGACACTCATTCCTATCTCATTTAAGGTCCACTTAATCTTATGGACCTCAACTTCGTATGAAAATTGTAAGCGTGACCCAGTTCCCTCATATGAAAGCAAACTGACTACAGAAACCACGGTCTGTCATTATCAAAAGCCTGAGATCGTCCCCTGCAAACCACAGACACCTTCCATCCCTACTCTGACCTACTGAATGATATGTTGTTGGTAAGTTGTCCCATCCATTCCCCTGACAGTGGAAGGGTTCAACATTTAATTTCCAGTACTTCCACAATCTTCTCTCTCTCTCTCTCTCTCTCTCTCACACACACACACACACACACACACACACACACATACATTTACCGTCCAATCGTCACATCCAGTAAGCACACTTGGCAACACATACGAGCATATTCTTTATATTTACGAATTTATCCATTACAGGCGCTGATCTGTCGTTACATACACATCACACACACACACACACACACACACACACACATATACAGGTGATCCTGACCGACCCGGTGAATTACACTGTGCGTGTGTGAAGGTCACACCCTTGCCCTTAGATCGGACTATATGAGCTCTCAGCTCCCTTCCGGGAGGGTAAAAGCTGACGATCACGACCATCAGGTGATCCTGACCGACCCGGTGAATTACACACACACAAAAGGAAGAACTGCAACCACAATACCCTACGAAAATCATCCATTCTCTGCTTCCATTCACCCTCCAAGCTTCGAAATTATACTCCCTACCATTAGGAGCGTGTGTCTGGCTCAGGGAAGATGGACGCCCCTGCCCTGCATAGTCCCTGGTCACCCCTGGATCAAGTGAAGCACCCGTCAGCCCGTCAGAAGGTAGTAAGTGGATGGTTACTATCGCCCCAGGAGATACTACCTTGGCCTTACACAACACTGGCAGGCGGGGAACTCAATCACATTTACCAAGTTGTGAAAGTTCGAACTGAAACTACAACTCCTTTTTCCCCTGCATATCGCCGTGTGGAAGGACACTGTTTCAACCCTAGCGAGGCCTTGTTTGCCACACGAAGGCGGCTGCTTGCTAACGGTCGATGGGTCTGCTCGGTCGGGTTACAACAATAGTAATAACATCAACACCACCACCACCTCCCTACTCTGCTTACCTTCGCTCCCTTTCTCCCTTCTTCCCTTATCTGACCTCCTTCCAACATCTTCCTTCAACATTCTACTCTCTCTCTCTCTCTCTCTCTCTCTCTCTCTCTCTCTCTCTCTCTCTCTCATTACCTACCTTTTCGAACAGGAGTTTATCATCACCACACACTGCTATCACCATCACGCACCGTTATTACCGTCACAGTCACCATCACGCTATCACCATCAACACAAGTATCACCAACACACACCATCACACTTTGGCACGACGCAGTACAATATGACGCTGGAGAGGGACGCCTTCACGTGGTGGCACCGTCATAACTGGGCGGCTCACCTGTCTGGCTATACAAACGTCCCTCGAATAATTCCCTGTCCCTCGAAAGGATAATGGTGAAGCCTGCAGTCCACTAGGTTCACGTTTCAAATGATCCTGGGGCAACAACAACTGCAACTACAACTACTGCCTTACAATATTAACCATATTACCCATATACTGTACCATAACTCATATTCCGTACCGTATCTTCTGCAGGGTGGTACGACTCATGGAGGTTTCGGCCAGACATCAGTACCGTATTCTCTCACTTGGCTTTACGAGTGTTCACCTTCATCATTTCTTTTTGTCCACTTATATTTCCTTCCACTTTACTGCTTTATATTCCATTCCCATGTCTTTATCATTCGTGCAGGAATTTACGTCTTGAAGTTACGAATATCCTCGCCTCTGTGTCCAAGCGTTCGTGTTCTAGTACAATTAAAAACAAGTTAAATCTGCATTTGACCGGCACAACTGTTTAAATATTTGTATGATGCAGCTTTTTTCCTTATAGATTTCACTAATGAGTCTTGTTTCTAAATACGATAGAGTACTTTATCGCTGGTATACTTTTCTTTATATATTTTTGTGCGTATTCTCGGTTATTTCAAGTATTGTTTAGCTATTTCGTAAGTTTAATAAGCGCCAGTGCGAGTCACACCTGGGTTAAGACCTCACTAACTCCACAGTCGCGCACACAGTTACTTACACACAAACACTTGTGCATATACCTCCACTCACACACACTTACGTACACACACACACTTGCGAGCAGAGGTATGATTCACCATCTTGCTCGACTAAGTAGTTATACCGACACACACACACACACACACACACACACACACACACACACACACAGTACGTCATTTCTATAAATAGGAAATGGTTCAGCTGTACTATTTACATACGAATAGTAATATTGTCTTTTACACACACACACACACACACACACACACACACACACACACACACTGCACGTCAGTTCTATAAAAAGGAACTCACATCTGTTGTATTTACATACGAAGAGTAACATTGTCTTTCACACACACACACACACACACACACACACACACACACAAACTTTCCTGCAGACACTGGTTTCATTTGTCACATCAGTAATTTCCACCAAATTTTCTCTACACTCCTCACACACGTCCAGGGAAATATTTACTTCATAGTATTATTATTTTGCCTTTTAATAATTCCTAACAATGAAAAAAAAAAAAAATCAGTCCCCCGTCCTTTCCCTTTACTAAACTAGACACTTGTTCCGACTGTCGCTTCTGACATTTCATTCTTTTCTTCTCACTCCTTTCTCCAATAAAATAAACAAATAAATAAAAATAAAATAAACATTACACCTGGAAACAAAATCATTATAGGCGTTTTTGTATTTGCAATGGTATTTAACAAACGGGTGTTGTGTGGTCACCCTGCCAAGCTGTTGTGTCACCCGCTATTTTGAAATCAGGGAGTGGTGGACAAGGCTCGTGTGTATGCAGGAAGGAATCTGGCTGCATCCATCAACTTTCTGCCGTGGCTTGTGTAGTATGTCACATTTTCGCACTAGATTAAACGATTTTGAAGTTACAACCGGTTTATATCTATCTCACGAAGATGCAGACGGGTTAAAAGTTAAAATTTCACTGTTGATGAGGCCAGCAGTTTTCATGTAAAAAGAAAAAAAAAAAAGTCATTTTTTTTTTCTTATTTCAATATGCAGTCTCTTAAATTTTAGCCTGATTTTGGTTTTAATAGCTTCAACCCATGAACGTAATTTTTATTTATTCTTGCTACCTCCTGGCAATTTTATTCATCTAGACTTTTCGAAATAATGATGTTGAGTTGAGGTTTTCACTGACCTCATCCCTACTTAAGCGCACCAGGGCTGAATAAAATCGTCTGTAATAGAAACAGAAGTGGAAAGCACTCAGAGGGCACAAACCTCCGCCAATGCCCATAAAATTTATTATTTATGCCAGCATCCGGATTTGGATCACCTCAAAACCTAATCAGACGAAAATTTTTAATGTCTCACATAGGCAATTAAGTCGACGGTTTTGTCCTCCTCTGTTAAACATTCTTTAGGCCTCTAGGGAGTGCATACGTCCGCCTACGCCAAAAAATTGTATGATTTTCTGCATCCAGGTAAAGAACCACCTCAAAATGTAGTAAACTCTTCCTTTACCCACTGCCCACCAATCCGCCACATTTCATTGAAATCCGAAGGCTACTTTTTTAAAGATTACAAACTAACAGACAGACAATGGTGAATACATAACCTCCTACACTTACTTTGGCGGAGGCAATAAAGATGTCCTCATTGTGAAATTGATCATATATATGCTTGTAATTGCACAATGAAGTAGGCTGCTGTTTCGATATCAAGTAGTGTTGATGCTATAACTGCATACTTCCTCACAGTCTCGGCTTTACTATCGCATCCAAGATAAGACCTCACTGAAATTCGTCAGTGGCTGTATTTTTAACTAGAGATGTGACGAGGTTATTGGATTGTAGCATATTCTTCTCATGCACACATTTGACACACTTCCACACACATATACTTCACACTAGGGATACTCCAGAGCAGATAATTATTCACAAAACAACTTAAGATAATTTCCCTCCCATAACTAAGACCTTTTTTGAAGCTGGAAAAACAGGACACGGGAAAATGATGCACTTCTCCTTATTCCTCTCGCACAGACGACGTTAGTTACGACATAGAGGCAATCCTAACTTGGTGAATTAAAAAAAAAAAAAAAAAAAATCTTGCGAGACTTGAGTACTTTCACCACATTCACCTTCAACCAATCCGAATTCAGATTAACCTTTTCAAGTCACTAGTTCCCACACGGCCATTAACATCCCTCATTCACTCTATTACAACATTCTACACTCCTTTTCAACATTCAATCACTTGCAGTAGCTACCTGAAAGCCTGCCGAACTTTGGGGGGAAGAAGAAGAAGTGCAGGAAGGAGGAACCAAAATTCAAACGACTTCTTTAGAGCGCCTTTTCTTTTCATATAGCACTTAACACTTTAGAGCCACACTTATAATAGTATCTGTATATTTTTACACTTTAGAGTCACACTTATAATGGTATCTGCATTTTTCTTCACGCTTTAGTCACACTTTTAATGGTATCTGTGTTCTTCCCAGTTCCCGAAAGATCTCGGTTTTTTAAGAAGTACACAGCAAGGTTAGGTATATTCAACTGATCCTGTTAGTTTTCAGTTTTAATGCGGCATCATTTTTTCTTCACACTTGTAATGGCATCTACATACTTTTCTGAGTGTTTGAATGACTATGGCTCACACTTATAACGATATCTGCATACTTTTCAGGGTGTTTAAAAGACTGTCTTGATGTGCAAAAAGTACAGATCACGAGTAGGAATGACTAACCACAAATTCAAATGAACCTTGCCGAGTTTTTACATTAACATACCACACTTAACACTTTTATTCTACACTTATAATGCTATCTGAAGACTTTTTCGGCTGCGTGAAGGACCGTCGTGATTTGGAACGTAGGAAAATGCAAGTGAATAGCGAGTATCGGAATGGCGGATGTGAACGAGAGAGATGGTGGCTGGATTAATGACTACCCTCACCTTCCTCAGTTGGTAGATGGCGTCACGCGCAACCTGATTTTACTCACAAATTATTTACCCCTTTATCTCGTGGTTTATTTATCCGGTCCTGAGATGAGATAAATAAATGATAATGAATACGCTGAGGCTTATTTAAGGTGTATTTAATGTTTTGTTAGGTTATGAAGTTTGTATTTGATGTGTGTTTTGATGACCGTTTTCTTTACAGGTGTTCTTCCTACCTTTACCCTTTTGCTCTCATTTTCTCCACCTCTCTCTCTCTCGCTCTCTCTCTCACCTTATTACCCTCCTCCCCCGACTCTCTCCCTCCCCCACCCCACCCTCACCCTTTCTCCCCACCTCATCTCCCTTCCTTCACCCCCTCCCTCCCTTACTCACACTCTCGCCCCTTCCCGTACCTCACAGTTTCTTCCTCTCCCCATTACTTCCCTTTTCCTCCTTCCCTCCCTCTCTCTCTGACACACACTCCCTGTCCCTCCCTCCCTCCCTCCCATACGGGCCCCCTCCTTCATTCCACAATCCACCCATTCCCTCCATCCCCTTTTCCTCGCCACGCCCTCCCTACCTCATTTCCTTCCCTCTCTCCATTAACTCTCATTTTCTCCCTCCCCCTCCTTCACTCCCTTCCCACCTCCCACTCCCTTCCTCTCTCTCTCTCTCTCTCTTCCTTTCTCCATTTAACACTGACATGAGTAAAGATCACGATATAAATAATGTTGTTGATGATGATGACATTACTACTACCGCTACGGCTACTACTACTACTACTACTACAGCGAATACAACAACCGTGCCCTACAACACTTGACTAAACTTTGCCCTGTGGCTTTGACCTTTGAGTGACTGTTTCTTCATTCTTGCCTGATCCATAACCTTCCCGCCAAGTACAAAACCATTTAAGCTGACTGTGCCTCGTGACCTCACCTTTGACCTTACCGTATGACCTTGAACTTTGATTGGTTGTTATCAAAATCACACTCCTTCATCCTTGCAATACCTTGAGCCATTCTACCAAGGTTGGCCAAAATCGGATGTTAACTTTATTTACTTAACTTTATTATTATTTATCATTAATTTTATTATGTGACCGTGACTTTCGATCTATAATTCTAAAAAAAAAAAAAAAAAAAAATCACCTCCTTGCTTGACCTTCAGCTCTTCCACCAAGTCTGGGTCAAATCAGATCAATATTAATTAGTTGTTTTGTGTGCTGGAGTTGGAGTGCCTTACCCCACTAGACCACCAGGGGTTCATCACAGTAAATGGTTTCCTGGGCTACAAGAAACCATTTGTCTTGTCATTCTGTGTAGAGGCACATGATGGCAGTATTACATCAAGTAAGTGGATGGTGGATGTTCTCACCTTAAAAGGAGAGAGAGAGAGAGAGAGAGAGAGAGAGAGAGAGAGAGAGAGAGAGAGAGAGAGAGAGAGAGTTTGTTTACAAGTGTGGCATGTTTTGTAGAAAGTGACCCAACCCCATGTGACTTGTCGCGTAGAAAGATATCCTTAATTGTGACCCGTCGTGTAGTATGATAACCAAACTTGTGACCTGTCCTGCAGTATGATAACCCAACTTGTAACCTGTCCTGTAGCAAGATGCCCTTATTCTATGTGTCCTGCCTTGTGATGCCCAAGTAACCTGTCATGCAGAAAGATGATTGCTTGCGACCTATCGGATAATATGATAACCATACTAATGACGTCGTGTAGAATGATAACACTGCTTGTGATCTGTTGTGTAGAAAGACGTCTATACTTGTAACTTGTCGTGAAGAATGATGCACCAATCCCTTATGACCTGTTGTGTACAATGACCCCACTTGTGACCTGCTATGTAAAAAAAAAAATAAATATAACCATGTGACCGGTCATATAAAAAAGATAACGACCCAACCTGTGACATGCCATACAGAAAGACAGCTCTACCAGTGACCTGTTGTATAGTATGATGACCCTACTGGTGACCTGTCATGTAGAAAGGCAGTCCCCTCTCTTGTGACTTACCGTATAGAAAGATACCCTTATCCATGACCTATGATACAGTAAGCTGACCCTACATGTAACCCGCCGTACAGAACGACGATCGTACCTGTTAGTGTCCTCCGGGTTGAGTTGTGACAGGTTGTGCAGCAGTGCCAGCAATTGCAGTGCATGAGGAGTGTCCCGCACCTGCAACACGTATATTTCTAGTTACTAACCCCTTCAATCCGCTGACACATTTTCACTTTATCCTTACTATTTCCAAAAAGTTTCATTCAGCTTTAGACGTAATTTTCGACCTGGGGATGTTAGATGTAGGCCTAGGGATGTTAAATGTAGGCCTGGCGATGTTAGATGTAGGCCTCGTTTACCTGTTCAAATAAATAAACAATTAAAAAAAAAAGGGTCTCCCAAAACTCGACGAAAATCAACTGCAGATAAGAAGAACATATAATCAAAACACCTCACCGAACTGAAGGGGTTAATAAGGGCGAGGACTGGGATTGAGTTAGGAAGGATTAGGATTGAGTTAAAATGGATTACGATTGCGTTAAAAAGCATTAGGAATGAGTTAAGAAGGCCTGGGATTGAGTTAAAAAGGACTGGGATTGAGATAAAAATGATTAAGACTGAGATAAGAAGGAATAGGATTGAATTCGTCCATATCAGCTACAGTTAATATTTTCTCATCTGATGGAACTGGACAACTTTAACAACTTCAGTACTAAGTTACGGGTGCAGGAAATTCAATAAGCTTTAGTTATGAGGTAGGACTGAGTCTCCTTGGTTACTAATCAGCTCCACCTTCTGATCCGATTACATTAAGCTATAAAACCAAGCTGATGAAAACAAACAGAATACAGTGCTAAATAAAACCTTCTGATCTGAGTGTATTTAGTTACGTTATTCCAGCGTTTAATCTTCTGACTACTAACATTTCTCTCGGAACAAAATCATCTCGTGTTTGCCTAGATAATTATGCTGTACCATGAAACCTAAAGAATAATGCTAGATAGTATTTTGACCTCCTGTGCTAGGCTTTTTTTTATTAGTTTACTTTTTCAGTTTTATTTTAATTTCTGAAGGCATGTATGTAAAAAGGTGCGACGCTTGTTCAGGGACGATACAAAGGACTGTGTGTGTGTGTGTGTGTGTGTGTGTGTGTGTGTGTGTGTGTGTGTGTGTGTGTGTGTGTGTAATTCACCGGGTCGGTCAGGATCACTTGATGGTCGTGATCGTCAGCTTTTACCCTCCCGGAAGGGAGCTGAGAGCTCATATAGTCCGATCTAAGGGCAAGGCTGTGACCTTCACACACGCACACACCCGTCCCCTTGCTCAAGGGGGACAGTAACCACCCACTTCGTCAGTGAAACTTTTCGCAACCTGAGCGAGGCGCGAACTCCCGTCCACCAGTTGGCAAGCGGGAACGTTACCACTGCACCAGCGAGCGGTGTGTGTGTGT
Source organism: Coenobita brevimanus (assembly GCF_032717465.1). NCBI lineage: Eukaryota > Metazoa > Arthropoda > Malacostraca > Decapoda > Coenobitidae > Coenobita > Coenobita brevimanus. Next base: position 3,390,656 of record NC_137025.1, on the reverse strand, counting down.
GTGTGTATGTGTGTGTGTGTGTGTGTGTGTGTGTGTGTGTAATACCTTTATATATGTGTTTTCTACCTTCTGTGTGCGCCTGCGTGTAATACCTTGTGTGTGTGTGTGTGTGTGTGTGTGTGTGTTTTACCTTTTCAAACAATGCACTGAAGACTTCGTAGTGGTTAAGTGCTTCCAGCTGTCCCTCCCCCTGGTCCTCCTCCTCCTGAGCCTCGAACACTGACACCTGAAGGTTCAGCTGCTCGTCCTCCTTCTTCTTTAACTCATCCAGGATTCGTAAGTAGTCCAGGCCTGAGAGGATAAGCCAGAAATTAATAATCAGGAGTTGTTGTTCTTGCTGCATAACCCCGGACCGCCTGGCTGAGCAGACCTGTCGACCACAGGTTAGCTAGTGCCTCTGTATCCGTCTTACATGTACAGCACACTACGGTGCGTGGACAGTGCAGGGATCAGGTGCCCCTTTGTGGCAGACAGCGCCCCACCAGGCTCGGATCAAGGTCCTTCCCATGGCGATTTGCAAGAAAATGCGAGTTTTGGCTGCCACATGGACAGTGCAGCTACACCACCCAGGGTGCACAGTGCCACCACGTGTAGGCTCCTTTTTAGCGCTAGCAGTATCAGTATGTCACTGGACTGAAAAGGTTAAAATGAATCTTCATCAGCTTATCGCATATAGGTACCTGTGTCCTTCATAAGCATGTGTTACTACAAGGAACATTTCGAAACATCAGTTTTACGAATGGTTACCTTTAGTTTCTAAATAGCCTACACGTAGTCACTATCAGTACAATTACCTAAACTGGGTTTCACAATGATTTTTTCATTATTTTATGAACCATTAATTTGTTTCAGTATATCCTAGCTTCAGTCATTTGCTTATTTACCAGTTTTATCACTAAGGTATTTAAAGCAAGAGCTGGGACCGCAAACTGGCGCACAAATCACTGGAAACAGGCGAAAGCTGTCGATCCCTGCCCAAGGCTACTGTTTTGTATAATCATTTGACGGCTTTAGGTATGTATTCTGAGCTTACTTTTATGACCGTCGTGTGCAGTGTTAGGGCTGACTGCCCATGCAATATTCACAACAGTATTGTAATATCATCATCATCATCACCATCATCATCATCATCATCGTCATCATCATCCTGCAACTCATTACAAATGAAGGCCACTGTAGGCCATTACTGAGGTCCTTGCTACAGGCGGAAAGAACCAAACTTCAGGATATATTGTAGACCTATGAATTGTGTTGCAAGATAATAGCGTTACCTATCAACTAATAACCTATTGTATTCCACCTCTGATCCATCACATCCAGCTGTACCTGATCCACTGAGCGCCTTCAGCGTTAGGACGTCTTATTTAGTTACATAACCATTCCATCTGATGTCTTTTTTGTATATTATTCTTGATACTGCTATAGATATTTAGCTTTGGTACTCGTAGTGAATGGATTATTGAAAACTATAGATAACTCCTCCATTTTGAAAAGCTTCTTCTCAGCTAATCAAAATCGATCGGCAGCAGCAATAAAAGAAAAAAGAAAAAAAAGTCATAGTGGTGAAGGAATGTCCTGTTCACACTATACTCTTTTCACTTTAACTTGGCCCAAAACTGCAACCTTCTCCATCGTCAGTACTGAGATGCAACAGCAAAATTATTACTAGACTATGTTACCAGTCACGATGAAATACAATGAAAAGGACGCAGAACCGTAGCATAGTTCTATTCTGCCACTGATCTCTGAAATAAGCTGCAAAGAGACGAAATCCTGAGCCAAGTTAAGGTAAACGAACTATAGTACTGTGTCACCTCACCGTACACTGTTAATTTTTTAAGGTACTGTGTCTTAATAACTACAGTTAGGTAAATATTTCTGTTCGAAGTGCAAGGGTTAGATACTGTCTCCATTACGTCCTTCACTCTCTCTTCCTTCAGCTGGATAAAATCGTCTGGTAGTAAAAAGAATGAATTAAAACTATGTCGTCGTACTGCAAGGGCCCATCAAAGGTAGGTCAGTAGATGCTCCTTTGTACCGACGTTCATGTCAGCCATCCTCCCTCATAGCCTGGCGGAAGGGATTGGTGGTATTTTGTGGTGACTGGGTTGTTGGGTGTGTTTGAGAGACGTAAAAACCCTCCACAGTAGTAGTAGCAGTAGAAGTAGTAGTAGTAGTAGTAGTAGTAAGTTAATCAAGAGTATACCCATTGGCAGTGTGTTCACCTCATTTTCTGCGCCTACCTCGTATACACAGACTGGCACACACAAACACAGACAATTCAGTACTTGTTTTATTTTATTTTTTTTTCACATCCACCACTCTCACTACACACGCCTTCATTCGTACTTCTCCAGCATTATTACCACTCTCCCTTCAATGAGCTGGCCCGGTCCTGCAGTAGACATCATATGGACCAAGGTAGATAGTAGTCAAGGAATTTTAATAAGTGGATTGGTACAGTTATTATTAAGGGTACAGGGATGCATGAACTCTGGGATTGGGCGTTTGACTATCTATCTACCTGTCTATCTGTGTGTGTGTCTGTCTATCTATCTATCTGTGTCTGTATGTCTGTCCATTTATTTGTGTGTCTGACTATCAATTCGTCCTCTTCTGTGTGTGTCTGTCTGTTTGTCTGTCCGTCTATCTATCTGTGTCCGTCTACCTATCTATCTGTCTATTTACACACACACACACACACACACACACGCACACCGTCAGTAAACTCTTCATGACACTCACCAATAAACTCGTGCCTCAGTGCCGTTCTGGTGGCCGCTGAGGGTGCCTTCAGGACGAGGCAATTGATGAAGGCCACGATGGTACACTGATACTCCACCACCTCCGCCGCCTCCACCTCCTCCACCACCACGCTCAGTCGGTACCGCTTCCGTTTGAACGTCTGTGGGGTGTGGTGGAGAGGGTTAGAAAAATATACTACAGAGGGAACATCAAAATATAGACCAATGAAATTAAACAAAGTAATATCATCCACTAAAAATTATACAAAAGCACCATCACCCCCACCATCATCATCATCTTGACTTTTTCATCATCACTGGAAACATAATAATAATAATAATAATAATAATATGAATATGAATATGAATATGAATATAAGAATATGAATAAGAATAAAATACGCATAAAATGACATGAAATAAGAACAAGGACAACTGGCATGTACTCTGATCATCTATCGGGGCAAATTTCTGAAAATCAAAAATGGATGTGTGTGTGGAAGAGACATCACAAAATTTTTAAAAAGTGGAGGAAGTGGAGATTAGGAAAATAAAAGAAAAAAGAGTGAGGGAAGGCGACGTGAGAGGGGAGGGGAAGGGATACAAGGGGGAGGAGGAGGGCAAGGGGAGGAAGGTGTTGGGCAAGTGAAAGAGAGGGCAATGAAGGTCAAGGCGCAGTGGAAGTGAGGGAGGGAGGAAAGTGGAATGAGGTGGAGGAAAGTTGAAGGAGAGGTCGACGTAGGGAAATAATTGGTAAGTGGGGACAAGAAGAGAAAGGAAAAGGAAGTGGAGATGACAGAGAGAGAGAGAGAGAGAGAGAGAGAGAGAGAGAGAGAGAGAGAAGTGGATGGAAATGAATGGGCTGGAGGTGGTGGAAAGGGGGTTGTGGAGGGAAGATAGTGGAGGGGGTGGAGGGAAGGGAGTGGAAGAGGTGGAGGAAAGATGTCGGAGTGGCACAGGTAAATGGAGATGTGGATGACAGGCAATTTTGTTCAGCTGAGGTTAATCCACTGGCCCTTTTGCAGCTACAAAAGAATCAGTAGTAGTAGTAATAGTAGCAGTAGAGGTTGTAGTAGTAGTAGCAGTAGTAGTAGTAGTAGTAGTAGTAGCAGTAGTATTGTTGTTGCCGATGTTATATTCACGGGGTCATTTGAAACGTGAACTCATTGGACTGCAGGCTAAAGTTCCCCTTCTCCCGCAGTCCACCATTCTCCTTTCGGGGGATGGGGAGAGAGCTGAGGGACGTGTGTATAACCAGGCAGTGGAGTCACCCGGCCAGATCAATGCCACCACATGAAGGCGTCCCACTTCGGAAATTAAGACTAACACTACATGATTTTATTTAACACTGATTACATTTCACGCTCATTTTTTTTTTTTTATCAATAATTTTCTTCCTTGTTTTATAATTGTTCGTTTGTTTTATATTCATGAGTTTAACCTTCAGAGGAGAGGGAGGGGGCAGGAGGAGAGGGAGGGGAGGGAGGAGGAGAGGGAGGGGAGGGAGGAGGAGAGGGAGAGGAGGAAGAAGGGGAGATAAGGAGGGAGGGGAAGGAAAGAGGAAAGGGTGGGATGGTAGGAAGAGGGGAGGCAGAAAGAGAGGGAGGGAGAGAGGGATAGGATGGAGAATAATCAAAAGAGGGACAGGAAGGGAAGGGAAGGGATAGAAAAGAAGGTAGGAAGGGAGGGGAGAGATTAGTAGGAGGGAAGGGAGGCAGAGAAAGAGAGGGGAGAAAAGACAGGAGGGAAAGGAAAATATGGAGGGAGAGAAGGGGAGGGAAGGAGGGAGGGAAGGAAAGGATAAAAATCAGTAAATGGAGGAAACAGTAAAAAGGCACACGCAATCACTGCAATAACCAAATGACCTTAATGACACGATGCCACAAGGTCGGTTATTGCTGACCTAGATATACGTTAGTTATTTAGTATTTTTTCTCTTCTCTCCTCCTCTTTTCGTTTTTCCTTCCTTCCTTCCTTCTCTTCCTTCCCTTCCTTTGCCTCTCCCGTTTTGTTGCCTTCTTTTCATTCCTCAGTTTTCTTCCTTCCTTCTTTCCTACCCTCCTTTATTCTTCCATTTCTATCCTCCTTTTTCCTTCCTTCCTTCTTTCCCTCCTTTCTTCTGTTTCCTTCCTCTTAGCCTACTGTCCATCCATCCATCCTTCTTTCCTTCCTTTGTTTCGCTGCATTTATATTTCGTTCCTTTTCACATTTCTCTCTCTCTCTCTCTCTCTCTCTCTCTCTCTCACACACACACACACACACACACACACACACACACACACACACACACACACACACACACATTCCTAACCCCCTTACACCACCAGATACACCCATTCTCAACACCCTTACACCACCAGATACACCCTACACCCTTACATCACCACATACACCCATTCCTATCCACTGTAGCAATAACACAGTTTAATCACACACAGAACGTATTTAGCAGACTTCATTTTATCATTATCAGTCTTTGTAATATCGGAGAGAGTTGAAGGCAATATTTAGGAGAGTATTAATAGACAAAATATACAGCTTTTTAGAAGAGAAATATTACACAAAACACAGAGTAATATTTAGAAGAGTAATAACAGAAAACGTAGAGCAATATTTAGAAGAGTAATATTATCTGTACCTTTGGCCACATTTGCTCACCTTGTAATAGTTGAGGGCGTCCAGGGCGAGTGTGTGGCCTCGCTGGGAGTACACACAGAGGGCAGACAGCAGCTCAAACACCTGCTTCTTCACCAGCATGTTATTGGAACCCAGGCCTGTAACGGTGGTTCATATCAGTGCATGGAACAAGGATAAAATTTAGATTACTATATTCCTTATCTACTCAAAAGTCATTATTGCACTCAACTAATTATTTGCCAAGTTCCTGCCTTGTCTCTAGAACAGTGGTTCTTAACCTTTTTTGAGTCACGGACCCCTTCGAGAATCTGGTGAACGCTATGAACCCCTTCCCTACAAAAATGCACATAAACACAAACGCAGCATTTTGCATGCAATGAATATACATTATTTTACTGAAAAGTACCTCACGCAGTGTATCACAAAGTATAAAACAATCTTCACAAAGAATTATGTTTCTCACTCTTTTTCATGCAAAAACTAAGGACCACTCGAAAAAATGAAATACATCCAACTTGAGCAAATCAAACAAAACAAAACTTTAAGTCTGCTCAAAAGTTCATTTCAGTGAGAGGGTTGTTGTTGCTGTTTGGCTTGAATAAGACGAAATTGTGGAGTGGTCTTTGACAAGGCAACACGCATGTCATCGTTGACATCCAGTTGATTTCAACTTTTCATTTTGATAGAAACAAGCGCTGAAAACCCTGACTCACAAAGGTATGTAGTTGCAAACGGAATCAGAGCACTCATACCTCGCTTTGCCAGACGAGGGTAGGCTTGTGTCAACGAACACCAGAATTCTTCAAGACTTCGAATTTGTTTGTTTGTTTGTTTGTTTTAAGTTAATGATGCCAAACGGCATCACGCAATCTCGCTAAATTGTTCTCAATTATTCTGACCTTCACGGACCCCTATATTCCATCCATGGACCCCTTGGGGGTCCATGGACCCTAGGTTAAGAACCCCTGCTCTAGAATATGACCTACGGCAGTCAGTTCCTCCCACACGGGCGAAAAGGTACGGCAAGGGCGGGGTGGTGAGGGCTAGGCTGGAGCGGGGGAGGGTAGTGGGGCTACGATGGGACGGGGCGGGGAGATGGGGGCTAGATTGGGGCGGGGTGTGGTGAGTGTGGATAGACAGTAATAAGTTCTCTTTATCAAGGGCACGTCTTATATGATGCAGTTTCTGAAAATAAATTGAAGCTTCCACTTATATTGCCACACCTGCTGTAAACATTATACTTTGAACAGCCCCAGATTATTACATCCACCCGGGGATATGCCTCAGCTCACCGTCAAAAGGTCTATTAATTATGATAGAAAAAAAATTACAAATAGCATGTACAGTGCAGGATAAATAACATTAATACAGATAGAGAGATAGGTAGATATACACAGATATATATACACAAATGTTAATAATATACAGAGAGAGAGACAGAGACAGAGACAGAGACAGAGACAGAGAGAGAGAGAGAGAGAGAGACGACCCCCAGATAAGAGTCAAAGTATCAATCGTCAAAATGAACTTACAATAACAGGAAGTAATTTTAATCCCCCCAGCCCCCACTCCCCACCCCACCCAACCACCCACCACCAGGCCACGGGTTAGAAGCATCGTCTGTCTCTCTCTCTGTCACTAATATCATGAAAATAGTAAATTGTATGTGCTCTAAAACGCTGGTCACTGTTCTAAATTCATCCTTATCCTCCTCCTCTTCATCATCATCATCATCACTACCACCATCATCAGGATAATGACCCCCCTCCCTGACCTCGTTTTTTGCTCTCAGGCCTTGACACATGCTGATCCAATTGACCCCTGACCCTTGACTGCCTCTGGTTCTGGTTACCCCGTCCTCTCATTCCATCTCCCGGATACTAAGTTCCACCCCTTCACTGTCATTACCTTTTTTTTTTTTATTCCATTCACAGTACGACCAGACTATTTAGTGTGTGTGTGTGTGTGTGTGTGAGAGAGAGAGAGAGAGAGAGAGAGAGAGAGAGAGAGAGATTGGATGCCGTATTATTCTTGCTACCGAGAGACGACTGAATTTACCATAGTTTGAATTTAGCTTAGAGGCAACTTCAAACAGCGATGGGATTAAATACTTATGCATTTTCTTTTCCATATATGTGTAGATCAGCCGGTGTGTTGGACCCCTAGTGGCGGCTGATGTCACTACCCTCACTGCACCCGCCCACACCACCACCACCCACATTCTCGTAAATTTAGGCTTTCATTGTAACTTATTTCTTATTTTAAGGCTTATAAATGTCCGGAAAGTTTTTATATATATTATTAGCATCGACGCAGATTGCATGAATGACCTACAAGGGTGTAATTAAGTGCCAAAAGCAGAGATAAACTGGTAAGGAAGAGCAGCGAGAGAGACACCGAAGCTGTTGTGTATATTGGGCCAGACCGGTTTGTTGTGCTTTCTCGTAAAACTGACGTTAATGCTAAACTTCTCGTGATCTGAATAATTAAACAATAATACAAATGCTTAGACAAGAGACAGTCTAGGCTATTATTAGGCTTAACATCACCACCATCAGTTTGAGAGGGTTTGCTGAGAGACAAATGCTCCCACATCTTCCCACTTTCCTAGTCCAGTTTTCGACGTTTTAGTCATTACGTATCCTGTAACATCCTCAAAGAATCAGTAGGTCTGTTACTGTTCGTTTTCCTTTGTACTCCTTTTTGTACTCAATCCTTCCCAGCTTTGACCTATCTGTTGTTTGTCTATCTACTTTATTCTCTGTCTGCCTTTTCCTTCTACTCCATTTTGGGGTTGCCATTCCTTTTACCGTGGTTCTCCAAGTCCATTTCGGCAGTATATATTAAAACAGTTACTTAGAATCCGTTGAACCCAGAGATATCTTTTTCATTTTCTTCTTGCTGTTTCCTGACGATTTTTTTCTGACAGACTTTTCGAACTGGAGGGGTGAGAGGCAGCATTCATAGACGTCTTTCAGTACGAGACGCCTTTCCAAAGTTGAATAAAACCGTCTGGCATCAGCAAGAATAAACTAAACGGGGACGTCACAGGGATTTAGAGCATTAACCTCTTAGGCCTCAGACGGTTTAGCAAGAATGGAAAAAATCGTCTCCCTCCTAGATTTATAAATTAGCCCTTTCAGTTTGAGGATGGGTACATCCTAAGCCGAATAAAATCGTCTGGAGGTAAGAAGGAAATATATATATATATATATATATATATATATATATATATATATATATATATATATATATATATATATATATATATATATATATATAACTTTGGCCCGTGTTCTCGTCAGGGCTCCCTAACACCTTTTCCTTGGCGATTTATTTTCCAGACTACTCATTAATATCCTCTGGCTTGTTTATTATGCCTTTTCAATACCGACATAAATTGCATGAATAACACAACAATACAGTACCAGAGCAGAATCGGAAATAACTCGGTAAGCAAGAGGTGCTAGTGAGCTTCCTAACCGTACCAAAATATCGCCCTTCATCTCAATCCCTTATCTCACGTGTTATCAAGCCACCTGTGAGAGCGGTCCTGTAGTGAAGTGGCTGTGATAAGAGAGATAGTAGGGTTCAGGGCTATCTCCAGCTGTCAGTAAGGGGGTTATCAGTGCATCAGGGAAGGTACTGTACTGTAGGTGCCAAGGGAGGCCTCCAAGCACCTTTTCCTAAGTGATTTATTTTGTTTATTACACTTTAATCTTCTCTTGTGTTACTGATGTTTTAAAATGGCATATATGAGGATACTGAGATGTAATATGCTGAATAAATCGCTGAGGGAGTGATGTTAGGGGATCTCCACCTATTAACACACCTTAACACACCCTTCTATACTTGTACGTCTTAATAACACACCCTATCCATACAGCTAACAAACACACCCTATCACCCTAACACATTTTAACACACCCCTTTTCTATCAATACACCTAACGCACTCTATCTCTCTGACACACCTTAGCACAGTCCTACCCATCAATACACCTTAACACACCCTATCACACAAACACACTTTAAAACAACACACCCTAATAACGCACCTAACTCACACACACACACACACACACACACACACACACACACACACACACACCGCACGCTGGTGCAGTGGTAACGTTCCCGCTTGCCAACTGGTGGACGGGAGTTCGCGCCTCGCTCAGGTTGCGAAAAGTTTCACTGACGAAGTGGGTGGTTACTGTCCCCCTTGAGCAAGGGGACGGGTGTGTGCATGTGTGAAGGTCACAGCCTCGCCCTTAGATCGGACTATATGAGCTCTCAGCTCCCTTCTGGGAGGGTAAAAGCTGACCATCACGACCATCAAGTGATCCTGACCGACCCGGTGAATTACACACACACACACACACACACGCTAATCCCCTCACCACCATGACTCAGGATTTACTCAACTCTTAATCCCACCAATCCTATGACGTCACGTTTACTTCATATTTGCTGCCTCCAGACGGTTTTCCTCAGTTTAGGGCAGACTCTTTGAAATTCAGGGGGTTGGATCGGGGCCTCACTAACTCTTTCACTGATTTCGTAGTGTCAGACGATTTTATTCAGGTAAAGGAGTTAATATAGCTTGTTTCTAACCCTCCTTTACTACCAAAACCTATCCCCTCCTCCTCCCCCCATTACTACTTCTACAACTATTACTCCTGCTGCTCTTGGTACTACAACTACTGCCACTACTACTACTACTGCTACTACAACTGCTACTACTGCTATTACTCCTCCTACCACTACTAATACTCATACTGTTATTACTGCCACTACTACTACTGTTACTACTACTACTACTACTACTACTACTACCATTATTCTTACTAGTATTACCAGTACTTCTGCTATTACTACTACTATTACTACTAATCATCATTATCATAAGAAGAAGAAGAAGAAGAAACGGAATAATAATAATAATAATAATAATAATAATAATAATAATAATAAAAAGAAGAAGAAGAAGAAGAAGAAGATGAACATGAACACGAAGACAAGGAAGATGATACACCAATAACACCATAAACACCAGGCACATACTTCTAGCCAGCTTCCTGGTGTATGTGGTATTATTAGTGATGTACTCGAGGCCTGTGTGTGAGTTCATGACGGCCTTGATGCACAGAACACACTCCAGCTGCAACACGGCATCCGCTATCGACCTCCCCCTCTCACTCAGCCGCTCCAGGGCCTCCAGCAGCACCTCCAGGCCTCCAAGGGCGAGAAACTCCTCCAGCCACTCCTTCCCCGCCTGCGTCAGAGAGGTGGGTGTAAGTGTAAGAAATTAGAAAAAAAAAAATCGTCATCAGCATTATCCTTCCCGACCCGATACACATCATCATCAACTTTATCTTAACGCTGCTTTTCCCACTGACGATTAAAAAAAAAAAAAATGACTCCAACTTGTTTAGAAGTACTGTAGTGTATTGACACCCCCCACACGCAAATGCACATGAAAGCTGTACTCTACACTGAAACAGAGTGGAATTACAAAATATACTGGACATCTAACCTTTATTTATGACAGAGAAGTAATTTTCTAAGATACATCACGAGAAAAGGAGGCATCCACGAGAGCTAAAGATGATAAAAGGCTGAAGTGTCTTGCTGAAGGGTAGGGGATAATCACGTGCAAGATATGTCAAGATGAAAGACTGAGGAAGCGAGTTATTGGGGGAAATTAAAAGCAACAAGATTTCTTTTGATCCAGACAGAAATAAGAGGAAATCAGAAGTTAGGTCTGCCAAAGCCTCATCCTGTGATCGCTGGTGACTGTTGTTTTGAGAAACAGGTGGAAAAATGAAAGGTGAGTCAACAGCATATACGATGACAGATGTACGGCTCTAGAGGTCGTTAATGAATAGGAGAAAAAAAAAAATGGTGAGAGGACAGAACCCTGAAGAAAAGCAATACTGATAGTTTTTGAAGAAAATTGACCGTCGACAACCAGATACAGAAAAACCAGAGAGGAAACTAGAGGTGACAGAACGAGATAAAACGAGTGATAGAAACCATAAGGAGTAAGTTTGGAAATTAGCTAAAGCTCTGTACCACACTCTGTTAAAGGCCTTTGAGGTATCTAACATAACAAAGCTAAATAAATAAATAAATAAATAAATAAAAATAAACCACAGACCCAACCCAGCAAGTCAGTAACGCTAACAACACACAGGCAGCACTGAACATCTATTATTCCAGGGTCCAAACTTCACTCAGCAAAGATATATCAGTAACATAATCTCACTGAGAAATCATCGGAGGAGCCTGTGGGTGGTGACCAGTCTCTTGAAAGCTGCATCGTTCCCATGGAGGGAAGTATATAAGAAGTAGCATTAAAAAGGACAGGAGGGAATTCAATATTATACAGTAAGTAGTTCTATAAAACGGCAAGGGATAAGCTATTAAAATAACAATAATTTGAACAAGGCACAATGATATTAAATAGGACAATACCAGTGATACCAGTAGTTCAAGTGTAATCAAGCTAACACAAAGATGCAAGTTGTTTTAATAGCCTTAAGTGTCACAACATTAAAAAGGCGAGTGCAAGTGTTACAGGTTGTTCTAAAACGTGGAACCAGGAATACAACTGGAGCAAAATCGGGGGGTTGTGAGAAAAATGCGTGCATGTGTTACGAGTCATTCTAAAAAGCGGCAATGAAAACACTATACATTCTGTGCCAGTACAAGGGGTCATTCTAAAACACGGCACAACACTGACCACTTCCATGAGCTTCTTGAGGCCGGAGTAGTTGGAGACGGTGGGCATCTTGAGAAGGGCCACGCAAGTCTCCGCGTCCCAGTTGGCCAGGTTGCCCTACGGGAGGACAGGTCACAGGTAAGCGCATCTGATACAAGGAAGGACATCAAAGGGATCAAGGAATAAAAGAGTCTGGCCATTAGGGTTAAAACAAGGTCAGGGCATATGGGGTCAAAGCATAGGGATCAGGGCATAAGGATAAGGGCACAGGGCACAGAGGTCAAGGCATATGGGATCAAAACATAGGGGTTAGGGATGAGGTCAGGGCACATGGAATCAAACACAGGGCACAGGGCATATGGGGTTAAAACATAGGTGTCAGATTAGTAAGGTCATGGTTTACGCAATTCTCTGACCAATTCTTCATCCTCGAGTTCCTCATTCATTTTTTTTCCCCAGGTGTCTAGTCATCTTCAAGTCCTCTCATTCATTCCCCAGTACTGTGCTTCATTCATTTTTTCACTAGTTCATCAATTCAAGCCCAGATTTTTCTTCGCCTCATCCATCCATTCATTCATTCATATATTCGTATGTTTATCGATAAGTTCCTCTATCCACCCCATCGTCAATTCATTAAAGAATTCATTTGTTTATAATATGTTACTTAATCCAACTATCCATCTGATCTTCAGTCCATGCATTAAGGCATTCATATACCCAACAAATTCATTCATTCGCCCTCCTTCATGCGTTCATTCTGCGGCAAACATATTTTTTTCACTCGTATATCCATGATTCTAGTTAAATACGCATTCATCCATCCATCCATACATACAAACATGCAACCATATTAAAATCCATCTATATACACATCCATCTATATCTACATCTAAATTCATCTATAAATTCTTGGTACCGACATTTTATTTTATTTAGCTTAGGACAGGACTTCGGTAGCGAGGAGTTGTGAAACTTGGAATTTTATCACAAATGTTTCTACCCCCTTCACTGCGAGAGGTTCCCCTTAGGTAAAAAAAAATATATATATATATATTAATAATCCGATGATGGTAAGGAATAATGATTAAATAAATAAATAAATAGATAAACAACTGAGTAAATAAATAAGTAAATATAAAGTGCTTTTTTCCTGTTTACAAGGTCGCTGTTACTCGCTAATATTGAGGTGTCGGCAGAAATCAGGAGAAAGCAACCTCATTCACCCGCATTCTCTCTCTCTCTCTCCTGAATCAACACAACCTGGCCAATCCTATCAATTATACCGTGTCACCTTTCACACCTCTCTCCATCCCAAGGCCTCATGACTCATCCAAACAGACAGTCAGCACCACTATGCCTTCATAAATATCGGTACCCATCTTCGTCTGGACACTGCTCTCTCCTTCCAGACGCTCCCCACCACCTGTCTCATGATCTTTCCTTCCAGACGCTCCCCATCACCTGCCTCACCTGTGCAATGTCATCCAGCATGGCGGAGGATGACATGCGCCTCTCACTGCCGGAGGAACTGCTTGAGCTTCTCCTGTCTCCTTCCCTCTCCACTTCACCTGCCTGTATCATCTCCCGCGTCACCGCACACCACTTCAAAGCAGACGATTTTTTGACCAGGGGCTTGCCGGCGGGGCGTTTGGGGGCTTTGAAGGAAGGGTCAGAGGGAGTGGAACTGATAGGGGTGGAAGCAGAGGGTGCCGAATTATAGGATGCCAGATCTGAGGGTGCCGAATTAGAGGATGCCAGATTTGAGGATGCCGAATTACAGGGTGTCGACTTGTCTGCGGAGTCTGTTGGGGCGGCGATGGGAGAAGTGCTGGAGGCGGAGTTGTCAGCAGAATCAGCGGTTCCGGAATCAGTTGCGGCCATATTAGGGGTAGGGGAAGGAGAGTCGGGGAGGGGAGAGTTTCCAGATGAAGTAACGAAAGAATCACTCGAAGTATTACAGGTTAAGGTAGGAGAATCAGCGAGTGGTGAATCTTCTGCATAGTCAGTTGGAGGAATATTTGATGCAGGAGGGAGAGGAGAATCAGGGAGTGGAGAGTTTTCAGCAGAGTTCGTGGGGTAATCAGACGCACTTTGAGGAGAGTCACCGAGATAAAAGTCAGTGAGGGGAAGGTCAGTGGTCGAGGTGTGTATGGGTGACTCTGAGGCCGCCGGAGAGTCAGCAGAGTCGTAGGGAGAGTCCATAGCAGAGTTAGCAGTGTTTGGAGTGAAAGGAATTTCTTTTACAGTCTCCCCTTTTTCTGTGTCATTTTTATCTTTTTCTTCTTCCTTCTTTGTTCCCTTGTTTTCTTTTTCTTCTTTCTCTTTCTCCTCTCTCTCTATCTTTTTATTTTCTCTTTCTTCTCTATTTACTTCCTTATCTCTCTCATCTTTCTTTCTTTCTGCCTTTTTCTGTTCCTTTATTTTCTCTCTTTCTTCCTTCTCCCCTTTCTCTTTTCCTTCTTTTATTTTTTCTCCCTCTGTCTCTCCCTCCTTAGCCTTTTCTTGATCTTTTTCACTCTTTTCTTCCTTCCCTTTCTCCTCATTCTTCCCTCCCTCTTCCTTTTCCTTCGTCTCTTTCTGTACCTCTCTTTCTTCATCTTTTTTCTTCTTCTTTTTCTTTTTCTTCTTCTCTTTCTTTGCCTCCTCGGCGGCTTCTTTCTTCTCCACTTCCTCCTCTATACTTCTCTCCTCCTCTTCCTCCTTCCCTTCACCTTTCCATTCCTTCTCCTCCCCCACACCTTCCTCTTCTCCCTCTTTTACCTCCTCCTCTTCGTCAGTGATCTTCTTCTCTTTCTTTCCTCCATCTTCTCTCTCTCCATCTTTATTCTTCCCTCCACTTTTTCCATCCTTCTCTCCTCTAACATTCACCTCTCCAGTTTTCTTTCTCTTTCCTCCACCTTCCCTCTCCTCTCCACCTTTTCTCTCCTTCCCTCCTCTTTTCTTCTTCTTCCCCTCCTTTCCTCCACTTTCTAGTTCCTTCTCTCCATCTTTTCCTCCATCCTTCTCTCCACCTTCTCTTCCCATTTCTCCATCCTCCCCTCCACTTCCCATCATTTTCCCTCTACTTTGTCTCTCATTTTCTCCCCTCTTTCCTCCATTTTTTCCCTCCTTTCCTCCCTTCTCCCCCACCTCCTCCACACAGTCATAAAACTCCTCACTGCTCACTGATACACTCTTACGCAATCTGTCTTCCATCTTATCTTAAATAATTATCTTATCTCTCGTCCTAATATTATCTTCAACGATCACTGTCACTTTTTTTTTCTTTAATTAAGCTCAAATTACACTGATAATAGTCTTTTCTTTACTTAATGGACATCTGATTTCGCTTAGTTTCGTTGCGCATCGTATTCGTCACTTTCACCGCTTTCAGCTTTTTCGTTAAGTTATGAACGCTAATCTTAATTCCTTTCATAAAAAAAAAAAAAATGATTCTTTTCATATTCTTTGTCTGTGTTATTTGGCTTTCGTTCATAATATCTCTCCAAATAGTTAGTAATATATATTTTTCACACTTAGCTTTCGTTTTTCATGCCTTTTCAAACAGTTTCCTGACTAATGTTGTTCGCACTGTTTCATCTTACGTTTCCTTAATTACGTTCACGAAGGATAATTTTTAGTTCAAGTCTGTAGTCGTCAGAAAGAGACAAATCAGAGTTCTTCTTTTTTTCTTTTATTTTTAGCTCCACTTCGATTCTGGGAAAATTCAAAAAACGTTTTCTGTTTTCAAATCCTTCTTTTTCCTGTTTCTTTTTAGCTGCTTCCTTCTCGTTCCTGGGTTTCTGGATCACCTGGAAGAGAGAAAGAAAGACACATTAGCAAAATCAGATGTTTAACTGGTGTAAGATTCGCTGTATAAAGTCCTTCAGTACGAACTTCTATCTATCTATTGCCAGACGCCATAATCCCATAAGGAGTGGCCATTTGACTTTGAGTTATTTGTGTTTTCTTAATTTCAACTCATCATTATTTTGGTCTATGAATTTCACCCAGTTTAACCCCTTCGAAAAGTTTGTGTGTGTGTGTGTGTGTGTGTGTGTGTGTGTGTGTGTGTGTGTGTGTGATCCTTCTTCTTCCTGCATATAAGTAATCCCCTAATCCTTCTCAATCCGTCTTCCTCCAGCATATAAACTCATTTCTCAACTAGGATTTGCCCGTAATCTCCTAATCCTTCTTTATAAATCTCCTGTATATAATCCCCATTCTTTTCTTACTACAATACACATACCATCGTTACTTGCATCTGTGTACCTTATCTATCCTTATCAGTAGTGCTTGAAATTCGAGTCCTGGATAACTAGTAGGTGTGAGTCTCCTTGGTTACTAGTCAAAACTGTGCTTGAAATTCGACGAGACCTGGAAATCTACGGTAGCAGGTGTGGGTCTCCTTGCTGACTAGTCAAAATTATGCCTGAAATTCGACGAGGCCTGGATATCTAGTAGGTCAGTCTCCTTGGTTACCAGTCAAAATTATGCTTGAAATTCGACGAGACCTGGATATCTAGTAGGTGTGAGTCTCCTTGGTTACTAGTCAAAATTATGCTTGAAATTCAACGAGACCTGGATTTTTAGCAGGTGTGAGTCTCCTTGGTTACTGGTCAAAATTATGCTTGAAATTCGACGAGACCTGGATATCTAGTAGGCGTGAGTCTCCTTGGTTACTAGTCCAAATTATCCTCCAGCCTGACACCACCTGGCCACCAACTGGACGAAAAGGAGGTTAGGGATCTTTACCAGGTGGACATAAACAGACTATACCGCAGGATCGAACCATCATCCTTTATCTTACTCTACATCTTCAGTCTCTCCTGGCCTAGCCCCTTCAGCTCAAGGACATCATTTTTTATTTAATTTTTTACCGCTGCCAGACGATTTTATTCAGCTTACTATACTCCTTTCATCTTAACTTGGCTCAGATTTCCCCCCCCCCCTGCTTATTTCACGTAGCTCAGCGGCAAAAAAAAAAAAAGGCACTGCTATGACTCTACATCCTTCCCGCAGCACTTCTTCATGGTTAGCATCTTATTCTACTGTTAATCTATTGTCACGACTCTGCATTACAGGTGGAGAGAAGGCAATTCTAGGCCAAGCTACAGGGAAGAAGGAGTAGTACTGAATGCTATATGTAATTGCTAAATAAAAAGAATCCTATATCCAACCCCTCCAGATCGAAAAGTCTCCCCTATGCTGAATAAAATCGTCTGGTGATATCAAGAATACAGCTAAGAATACAGGCAAGAATGCATCATCTTAACCTGCGTAAGGTCTCTCTCTCCTTATCAGAATCCCGGCGTATAACCATCCATTTTATCTCAGCCGAACTGTACACCTTCCGTCCATCTTATTCATGTTTA
Organism: Coenobita brevimanus; assembly: GCF_032717465.1. Taxonomy (NCBI): domain Eukaryota; kingdom Metazoa; phylum Arthropoda; class Malacostraca; order Decapoda; family Coenobitidae; genus Coenobita; species Coenobita brevimanus. Next base: position 3,373,198 of record NC_137025.1, on the reverse strand, counting down.
AATATACTCTTTTCATTTTCACTTGGCTTAAAAGTGAAGTCTGTCCACTTTCAGTGATGCTGCAACGATAGATTAACACTGCAGTTATGATACAAGTCATGAAGAAGTGTTATGGAGAGGATGTAGAGTTGCAGCACTTTTTCTGCTATTGAGCTTTGTGAAATAAGCTGAGTAAAGGAAGAAAATCTGAGACAAGGAAATAAGCTGTGTAAAGAAGAAAATCTGGGGCCAAGCGAAAGAAATTGCATAAAGAAGAAACTCTCGGCCAAATGAAATAAACTGTGTAGGAAGAAAATTTTGGACAATGAAATACGCTGCGCAAGGAAGAAAAGCTTGACCAAGGAAGTAAGCTGCGTATGGAAGAAACTCCGGGCCAAGGAAGTAAGCTGCGTAAGGAAGAAAATCTCCGTCAAGTGAAATAAACTGTAAGGAAAAAAACTCTGGGCCAAGTTAAGGTACAAGAAGTATAGGAATTTGTCTGTGAGGAGGTAGAGGTGAGGAAGCCACGCCCTTGCATACCTACAATCCTGCATACAAACGACATCTTCATTCTGGGTTAACTGTACACACTCCCTCAGTCGATCATGCCCTTCCTCCCTTCCCTAGTTGTTCATATATACCAATGTCTCACTATATAATCCTCTTTCGGCATTTAATCAGATATTCTACATTATTTTACGTTAATTCAACATTTTTAGTATAAAATAACCTTCCCTCGTTTCTTGAACACTCCATCGTTCCCAGTACTTTACCTTATATTCATCTCATTTCGGCTCCTCCAGATACTGCCTTCTCTCCTTCATGAGCAGTTCGACTACCACCTTCCCCTCTTATTACCAATCTACCCTTGCTAGTCTCTCATCATATAATTATCTTTCTGCTTCACCGGATACCTTCACTACAACGTAATCTATGAGTGAGTCAACAGACCTAACCCCCACCTCCACCTCCACACCAGCTTCCACCCCCACCTCCACCCACGCCACCACACCTGTCGCTTCCCGTCACATCCTCCAAGTGTCCACATCACAAGTGTCCAGTATACTGTCGAGTTGGCTTTTCTCCTTCTTCTCTTCATCTTCTTCTTCTTCTTATTATTATTATTATTATTATGCTTCAATCTTAAATCGCAAAGTGGAGTTCAAACACCTAAATACTGTCGGGTCATTTATGGAACGCCTGTGATTATTATGTATGGTTAGCCCGCATCCCATTACCCAGAAAGCTGCCAGCACACACACACACACACACACACACACACACACACACACACACACACACACACACACACACACAGTAAGGCCAAATACGATCCATCACCATCAGATACTTAAAAAATCCGTCAAAAATTTAGGGTAAGCATACGACCCTTAAACCCGTATTCTCTTTCGTTGAGGAGGCTCCCTAACATCTTTTCCTAAGCGATTTATTTTCTTAGTTACACCTTGCTATCCTCTTCTGTGTTATATAAATCCTTCCAATATCGCCACACTCTGCATAAATAACGTACAAAAGGATATTAACCATCCATACCCAAAAATAAATTGCTAAGGAGGAGGTGTTACGGAACTTCCATAACCAACGAGAATATAAGCCCTAGTATTCATGTCCCTGGATGTGCCCAGTTCCATCAAGTGAAAGCAAAATGACTCGTGGTTTGCCAATAATAATAATAACAATAATAATAATAATAATAATAATAATAAATCTACATAAAAATTCGCGAACGACAAAATAATACCATCTTTTTCCGGTATTAATATAACACTCAGATACAGCAAGCCTAAGAAATACGTGCCATTCAAGGTTAATTAATGCTGAAGGTTACAGGTGGAGAATCGCTAAGAAAATTTATGAAGCCGGTAATAAATGAACATAAATAAATTCCTCAACTCTTAACAAGTCATATAAAGAGAGTTTTAATAGGTTTAATCTTTGCTATCTATTCAAACGCTATTTAAGAGGGAATCTGAACGTGCTTTAAAAGAGAGAAGGGATTTGATTGCATAAACGGATCATTTCCTAACATTTGCCTGGGCTGGGTGCAAGAGAGGGACGCCTTCACGTGGCGGCACCGATATAACCAGGCGGCCTCACTGCCTGGTCGTACAAATGTCCCTCAACTACTTCCCTATCCCCGGAAGGGAGGATGGTGGATCGTATAAGGACAGCAACTTTAGTCTACACTCGGCTGGGTTCGTTTCAGTTACAACTATACTACTACTACTACTGCTACAACTACTACTACTACTACTACTGCTACAACTACTACTACTACTACTACTACTACTGCCTAGGCTACACACGCGAATATAACTTTACATTGACACGACATAAAGCTGAGTTAAATATTATTACCAAAATAATTATTCACCAACGATGTAATAACACCCAGGCGCCTATGACTCACTCTTACCAGAAAAGAAAATCGTCTGCTGGATAAGAATATTAGATTTGGTCGGGCCACACGAAAGATAAAGAACACACACACACACACACACACACACACACACACACACACACACACACACACACACACACACACACACACGTCTAAGAGCACACAGACAAATTAATTTCTTTTCTGGCTGTCCGTTTTGCATAACCCTCGAATATAACGTCATGTTTTCCTTTAATTAACCCTTGCTGTCTTCCTGCCATCTTATTTATCAGATAGAGGACGTTACGTAAGATATCAAGAACCACCCAACTCTCGCTTAAACACAAACAGCTACTGACAGTTTTCGTATTTTCTTCTGATTCCTACGCAACAGGAAAATCTTCTATTGTCTAAAGATTCAAAATATATCTACGTGATCAATTAGCAAGCAATTAATACCAGAACGAAGGACTTACGTATGGCTGATGTTAAGTTTCGAACATTACTGTCTGATTTTGAAAGCTTAAACAGATTACATGATTGTTCTTTTTAGGACACACATAGTTCAGTTCAGATTATAAAAGGTGACGCATCAATTTATTTATTTATTTATTTATCGGTGCAACTCATGAAAGGGTTTATAACATCTGTATTATTACTTACGATACCAAAATATGATGAGTTTATGCCCTTTTCAGCATTCCTTTATTACCATTCAGATACAGATACCGCATATTTTCCCTCAAGAAATTTTAGTCATGAAAGGAGTTGTTTTCTGTATTTCCTGCAGCTGTAGATAAAGGCTGGAGGATGTGGCACCGTGGAGGATGTGGCACTGTTGAGAGCGTGGCACTGTCAAGGAGGTGACACTGTGGAGGGTGGGGGGTGAGGGGGGGAAGTAAAATCTCCTCTGTCTCACTAACATGACCTTGAATTTTCAGTCTAAGGGGAAAAAAACTTGTCTTTAAAGGCCCAAACCCAATTAAAAGCCTGTATGGTTGACGGGTTTGTGGATTGTTCTTGTACCTCTATAACTCCTTCAGCGTCATAATCATTCACTGCCTCCTTCTCTCCTTCCCTCCTTTCTCCTCCTCCTCCTCCCCCTTCCTCTCCCATCCCTCCCTGTTCCACACTTCGTCCCCACCTCTCCCTTCTCCCTCTTCCTCCTCTCCTTTCCTGCCCCCCCTTCCAAACACAGGTGCGTGTGTGTGTCCACAGATGTAGTAATGTGTCCACTGGCAACACCTGTACACACACACACACACACACACACACACACACACACACACACACACACACACACCTGTCAAACCTGCCCCGCCCCGCCTCTCACGTACTGCAGCTGTACAGTGTTGGGCAAAAGTTAGTCTGCTCTTCCACTGCGTCTACTTAATACTTAGGCTTAGGGCAGGTCCGTCACGTCCCTCCCTGACGCATCGTATCAGACAGAATCATTCATGGGTACAGAAATAAACCAAATCTCTCTCAAGTTAATATTATCCAAGTGAGGCCATTTAGATAAAAAAGAAAAATGTAGGCGATGGGGCGAAGGAAGGAGGACGCAGAGAGGAGGAAGCAAGGCCATGGACGGAAAAAGCGAGGCAAGTGCAGAACTCGTGTAGGTGATGCTGAGCAGATTTTTTTTCTCTCTCTCTTTTTCGACCTTGATCACGGTGAAGAGTTATGAGATCTGGAGGTGAAGAAAATGAAGGAAGAAAAGAGGCAAGGAAGTGAGGGAGTGAAGGAAGAGAATGATGGATGGAGACTAAATAAACAACAAAGAATACACACACACACACACACACACACACACACACACACACACAGCATACAAACAAAAAAAGGGTAAAAAATGAAAGAAAGAAATGAAAGAAGATTGTGCCGACTCACTTGGTAGCAACACCTCCATTGTTTCAACTCTCTCTCTCTCTCTCTCTCTCTCTCTCTCTCTCTCTCAATACCAGTTACAGCGGATGTGGTGCTACCCTCCTGGCCATGCTACTTTGCTCTACCGCGCATTCCACGCTGCTTGGCCAGGGTTCTCGTGGGCCTAGGAGCCTCCCTTTGTCTGCCAAGTACTGTACCACTACTCTTCTGTACCCAGGGTCCTGTAGTGGCTCTGGTCATTTCGTAACATCTCTTTGTAGCTATTTATTCTGGACAGTGCATACAAAATTCCTCCTAATATAATACTGATGCACACTATGTCGATATTGAAAAGATGTATGCATGTCACGAGTTAAGGTGTAATATACAAAGTAAATCGCTAAAGAAGTGGTGCTACGAAGGCTCCTAATTCCATAAAAAAAAAAAAAAAACTCTAGACTAACACCAGATGATCACACTACTTACAAAAAAAAAAAATAAATAAATAAATAAATAAAATAACACGAATACAGTACTGGCCGAGAGGGAAAAAATATTACTTGGCACTATATTCCAACTTACAATGGACGATTTTATTCAGACACTCGGCACATTCAGAGTTAATCCTCCACGATGGCAAATCTACTAACGGCGTGAGATCTGGGTAAATGAGAGCGTCGCGTGCTTACTTTGTTGTTGGTGGTGGTGGCGGTGGAGGAAAGTTTTGCATTTATGTCGCTGTACCTAGGAGCGTTTTTTTTTTTTTTTTTTTTTTTTGCCATATCCTGACAATTTTATTCAGCTTTGGATACATTATTATTATTATTATTATTATTATTATTATTATGGGGTTAGATACAGCCTTCGTTAACTCCTCCACACCCAAGCTGAGTAAACTGTCGGATTTCCACAAGAATGAAAAACAGAAAGGCGTCACGCATCGAAGGGGTCACACTGCACACATCACGCTGCCCTGCTCTCCTTGGCCGCGTTTTCCATGGCGTTTTCTTGGCCTTTGAAGCATCCTTAACACACTTCTCTTACCGATTTTATGCCGTAACGTAGTATCCAGAGAGGGCTAAGCTTTGTTAACGGCAGCAGAAGGGCATTTATAGTAACTGTTTCAATGGCTCTGAGGGCAAAATTACATCAGATAGTGTGCCCAAGGATAAGATGTAGGGATGGAGTGGAGAGGTATAGGAGAGAGGGGCGTGTGAGCTGGGAGCAGGGCAGTGAAATGGCGGGGGACAGGGCGACATGGAGGAGATTTGTTTGTGGTCACCCCTTACGGGATTGGGGCGTCTGGCAATAGATAGATAAACAGATAGATAACAGCCTCTTTACCTGTGAGGTGGTGCAATACATGGCTCTAATCTGTACCGTATTTTATGTATATACACTGTACCGTATGTCAGGAGCGGCTGTGTGGTACCTCGTCTTGTGGTGTATGTGCTTTGTGTGCTAATGTTGTACCCCAGACGTCTCACCCACACCCACACACACCAACCACGCTAGCCTTGATTCCACCCTCACAACACATGCACATTAACACAACCAACATTATATCAACAAAAACAACAGCTACAACAACAACAACAATAACTACTACTTCAACTTCTACTATAACTACTATTATTACTACTACTACTCTTACTACTACTGCTACTGCTACAACGACGACGACGAAATTTCATGGCCGAAAGTCTCCAGTCATGTCTTGGGAATCGAACACCTGCGCATAAGGCAAAGCCGTCCGGGGTGTTCTAACCACTACACCACCAGGCATACACTATTCAGTTTCATTTAGTGCCATAATTAAATCTCCGGCCACGATTACGATGTTTGTATTAGCACACACACACACACACACACACACACGCAGATGGACAAATGGCGCTGGAAACCCTACTGTCGGTATCTTGGGTGTTGCGTGAACGGCTGAGTCTGCTGGTGTGGGCGTGGCAGTGGGAGCAGGAACACACGAAAGTTAAGAAATCAGTGTTGATGAAATATTTAATCTGAACTAAGAAAATAAGGACGAGGGCTAAAATACTCCTTAAAATTAACAGACGAGGGGATACTACGATATTTATTTACCTTGCGTCCAGCACGCGTTAGTCCAGCATGATTCGAGTCCAGCACGGTGAACAATTAATTAGTATTATTTAATACGATTTAATTACTGCAACACGAGCGTGTTAGCATAACACGCACAGAGCTCCGAGAAGTGGGCCGAATCCGCAGAGTTCACTCTAGCACGATCACCCCCCGTCCAACACGGCCATACTGGACATTCCCATGATGATGATAGCCAATGAAAAACTTCTGATCAAGTAGTCTTCCCCGCCCGCTATCGTGACGTGATCGTGATGCTGCCCAATTAAAAACGCTTCTGGTGTCACGTGATGTTTTGTTTACATTTCTCCCGCCACAGAGCCACTCAGTCGCATAATTGCATTGGAAGGTGCTTTTTTCTTGCTGCATTTTCTGCCCTTGTTACTGCATTTTACCCTGCTCACGATGCCTAGGAAGCCTTCTGAGAACCCCAAGAAGCGTCGGCACCTCCTTCAGGCCACCAAGCTAGAAAGCATCGAGAGGAAGAAGAAAGGGGAGAGGAAAGTTGACATTGCCAAGGCCTACGACATGAATGAAGCCAACGTGATCATAATAAAAAACTTAAGATCCTGGCTGCCGAAGGCTATCACACGGCACTTCATACCAGGTTTGCCGAGGATACGATGGTAAATCGGAACGGTAACGTGGTAAAATTGCCGACGATACCACGAGCATTTGGAATTCATCTGGATGGATTCCTGCCGAGCATACGATGGGGAAAACAGTGTGACCAAAACCCAGGCGACTCGACAGAGAATGTATCGTACTACAGCATTGAACATTTAGCCTGACACTGAATACATATTAATATTTTAGAATTAATATCAATCGTTTTGAAACCCTTCTCATCGGCGTGCGTACCAGTTTATAAACAAAGTTGCTTCTCCTTATTCTCTACCGAGTCAGCGACAGCGATCACTTTCCACAGTCACGAGACGGGGCTCTGGCAACAGTGTGAAAAGCATGCACTTTGCCGAGGATTAGAGGGCTAGGACAGGCAGAAGCAGGACCTTCCATGGCTGTGGATTTTTTTTATAGTGATTCTGAGTGTGATTTCGAAGGATTTATGAGGGAGGTTGAGGAGGAGCAACAGCCATTACCCGCTAGTGACGCCAGCAGCCATCCTCCGGGGACCCAGTAGGACTAACTACAGCCTTGGATACCACCTTCCATTCCCAGCAAGCCCACCAACACTATCCTAAAAGGTTAGTTATCATTCATAGCACAGTACCATTTATTATAATTACAATAATACCAATATATGTATAGGTATATGGTAGGTATTTAGGGTGACTTTTTCGAGGGTTGCTGACATAATTCATTTTTCCCCATAAGCTCTATTGTTAGTCCAACACGTTTTTGGTCCAACACGTGACCCATGCATGACAGTATTACCGTGCTGGACGCGAGGGTACTTTTGCAAGGATGCCTGGTGGTGTAGTGGGTTCAGGTGGCCAAACCAGGTAGTCTTAATCCACAGGTGCACGGATTTATACCTGCGTGGACCTGTAGCTACGTGAAGGGGTTAATCTGGCCATTAGAGGATCAGTCAAATCTTTTAATTTTCTCAGATTAACCTCGGTACACCAAGACGACAGGAAATAGTTCTGGACAATTAATTTCAACATCTAATTGGAGGAAAGTGGATATAAGACGACCTAAGCCTCACACACACACACACACACACACACACACACACACACACACACACACAAATGGACCCAATTTATAACGAATGCTAACCAATTTTCAGATGTCCCTAAAGAGAATTAACCATTACTACACATTATTTTTTCTCTCATATTTTTTTCCTGGTTGTGAAATATTAGGTAGCTATATTAAGGGAGAGCAAAAGTATACACGGACATTCTCAACCACAACTGAAGCTTAGCACGTCTGTAAATACGGGGCAAGACCTTTATGCCTCGGGGGTCCTGGGTCCTTGGGGCGGGGCAGGGTCGAATCCCGCCGAGGGGCCTTTCTTTTTTTTTTTTTTTTTCTTTTTTTTTTTCTTTTTTAGCGAGGAAATTGCCCTCTCACACCCAAGACCTTGTTCACATCCTGTTCGTACCCCTTCATCTCGTAGCGTTTTTTTTTTCTATTCTTTATTCCAGCACGTACCTGTATCACCCGCATCACAGTCATACATCTCACAATAACACACCTCTCATTAACACCATTACCTTCACCTGTTTTCCGTATTTCACTCTCGTTTTCACGCCGTGTTATTCCCTTCATGAGGAACTTCGAACAGGAGGGAAGCGTAAATCCTTCTTTAAACACTACCACAAATATTTCCTAACTTTAATGAAATCGTCCAGAAGCGGCACGGCTAAACTACTACTACTACTACTACTAATAATAATAATAATCGAAGTCAAGTTATACATATATCTGACCCTAAATACGACAATCAACCTCATAGTGGAAAAATCTGGTTCTAGAATATTCCGACGCAGTTCAAAATTATTACCAATGATATTTAGCAGTACGAGTATGTTTCAAATGTAACATCTCAGCATAAACTGTACTAAGAGCAGTTATAATAAAAAGAAAACAGTAAATCATATCGGTATCATCCCAGCCCTTATTTTCACGTAAGAAAGTGGGGTGATGCAGGGTCCAGAAACAGAAAAGAGAAATCACAAGTCAAACAACACGCTCGGTAAAATGGAACACACAAATCCTTCACATATCTCACCCACAACTTCGAAAAATTTGGCTCTACCTATAATCAGAACAACATACAGATAGGGTAATGTATTTTTTATTTTTTTTTTAGGTGCTCTTCACTTACGCCTGTGGGATATAACAGTTCCGTCAACTATAACAAGAAAAAGAAAAACAAATGAAGGGAGGAAAAGAGTGCATCACTTGACATTAGCATCTCCGTACATACTTCATCCACAAATTTTGACCCCTTGTTAAGTTCCCTCGTTTCTTGTCATACCTTGCTGTTTCATACACTCATTCATCATATCCATCCACCCTTTTGGTTCACCACACCTCCTATCTTCAGACTCACTCACAATTACCCATTTCACCACTCAGTCTATATCCACCTTCTCTACATGACCCACACCATCAAAGCACACTCTCTCCTACCCTTTCATCAGCAGACTTCCGTACTCAGCATCAATCACTAATCTCTGTGCTTCTTATTCCACGTACTCCACACAACCCACACACATTGCGCGTAACAGTCCCACTTCCTCTACACACACACACACACACACACACACACACACCTGGCTTTCCATTCCTGCCATACCAAAGCCTCACACTCACACATCAACATGAGCACTAACATGCCTTCAAATTGTTCTCATGCATCCTCCATACTCAGTCCTGTTTCATTATCAAGTCCTTCATAGCACTGTCCACTTTTCTATTCTTGCACCAACTTTTTTTTATTGTGTGTGTGTGTGTGTGTGTGTGTGTGTGTGTGTGTGTGTGTGTGTGTGTGTGTGTCCTCCAACTCACTCACTCTGTTACATCACTTAACCTCAAATAATGCCTCAGTAACTTTATCTTATCATCAGCGCGTCACCGAGAGATAACAGAGATAGTGATGGGAGCGAGGGGTGAGATAGGCAGTATGTTAAAGAGGTCAGATAACACGTGTCTCCTTATCTGCACAGTAAAGAATGATATGAAGGAAATTACGCAGGGGTAAGGGAGAATATAGTGTTTAATGCATGAACTGCCACTGATGCATTTCCTGTGTGTGTGTGTGTGTGTGTGTGTGTGTGTGTGTGTGTGTGTGTTTCAGCCTAACACTATGGGAATTGAGCCCCAAACCATTCTTTTTCTATGGGTGTGTCATGATTGAGTGGGATGGTCGGGGAGGAGTGGGTGGGATGGGCTGGGGTGGTGGGGCACGACGGGGGAGAGTACACCCTGTGAAGATGAAGTAGGCAGAGAGGAGCGGGTGGGGTGTGCAAAGAGGAATGGGTGAGGTGGGCAGGGAGGAGTGGGTGGGGTGAGCTGGAAAGGTGATGGACGGTGCATTGTAGGTCAGTCGATAAATAATGTGTGGCGTGGGGAGTGGGGGTGGGGGGAGGAGCGGGCTGGACGGGCTGGGATGGCACTGTGAGCTGGGTCGGGGCAGGGGGAGTACACCCTGTTTAGACGGTCAATATAGGCTGCGTGATATTGGCGCGGTGTGGTAAATTCCAAACTCTTAATAAAAACAACAAGAACAACAATACACTATGCCGGTGCCTCCCACAATCATAGGGTCTTACAATGCGGGTTGAGAGAGAGAGAGAGAATTACTTCCCTTCCCTCCACCTCACCCTCTCCACCTCCTCATCCACTCACACATCACCCCTACAGCTTCCTTTCCCATATATTTATCTACTTCCCTTTAATTCAAAATTCTCTTTCCCACCCATTTCTCCTCCTCCACATCTTCCCTCTTTCCTTCTCCCCTTTCCTATCTTATCTCTTCTCTCAATCTTCATTTCTACCTCCCTCCTCCCATATACTCGTTCTCTACTCCCCCCCCTTTTTCTCTCTCTCTTCCCTCCTTCCCTCCTCCTCTTATCTCCTCCCTAGCATCTTCCCTAACCATTCCTCCTTCCCCTTCCCCCTCCTCCCTTCTCCATATCTCCTTCCCTCTGCTCCCAACCTCTCTCTCTCTCTCTCTCTCATCCTTTAGTACATAATCGCAAACGCACACGCACAAGTACATACACGCACAGTCAATCGCTAACACACGCATACATGAAACAAAGCACGTCCCCCCTTCACACCACACACACACACACACACACACACACACACACACACACACACACACACACACACACACACACACTTACGGTTCACATTATCTTCCACACTCACATTACTACTGCACGCACTGTATAATCACACACACACACACACACGGGGGAGGAGGGTGGGAAGAGGGGAAAGAGGGAGGGAGGGAAAACACAACTAACACGGCATAATTGACAACACGTAGGCTACTTATTTGCTAGCTAACCATCATATTACCGCCATTAAGCTATATATATACCGTATATGGGATGGGCAGGATCCAGAAGAAAAATTAAAGACTGCCCCATTCTCACGGAAATTTAGGATGATCTTCAATAAAAATATCAGCCAACACATGTCCTCGTAAAAGTCGATAAACTCTACGGATACATGTGGCCATATTTCACTTAATGTAATTGTATGGTACGAACTTTGACCCCGTAAAGCCACTTCAAAGCCCAAGACTTAATAATGACGAAGTAGTTAAGGGATATCAGGGCAAGGAACAACTGTACAAAGTTAACAGTGAACTGGTGAAGAAATTTGGACGGGTACCAAATAGTAAATGATTTGCAAGAGAGGAGAAAAATCTGAGCAAATACAGTACGATGTCTATCACAGTGTGGATCAAATGCACACACACACACACACACACACACACACACACACACACACACACACACACACACACCAAGCGGAACTGTCATCAAAGTGCCCCACGAAATTGGGCCACTCCTCCAATTAAGTCTACCATTTAGTTAAATACGGTACAAAGTCCACTCACCGGATACCAAAGTGTCGACCACAGTGTAACTAATCCTAAAAAAAATATCACTCAATCTGGCAACAAATTTCTATTTACGTTTATCACAGTTCCAGCCACAAAAAAATTAATGCCAATAAATTTTCAGATAATTCCACCCTCCCTTCCTCCACGCCACCCACCCAAACACTGCCCGTCCATCCCGACCTTCACCTGTGCTCCGTCTCCCTGCCAGTTATGCTCCCTGAGTGGCCCTTCCTCCCTACTGTTCGATACATCATCCACTTCGCCTGTCAGTGTCTCATAAGAGTTTAAGTGGCCAGCTCATCCACTTCCGTCCAATTCCGAGATGAAGAAGCTCCACCTATTACGCGATAGTCCATTTTTTAACTTGATAGCTCCATATCTGAAGTGGAATTTATCTGCTATGACGAAGTAATGCACGGGCCGAAATGTCCACCTGTCTAACCTCCGACAAGGCATACGAAACTGGGATAACTGTTCTTGCTAAGTTTTTGTTCTTATCTTCTTCAGTTTCCCATTTATTATTTTTTTTTTCTTTTAATATATCGCTTTTCGTGATTACCAACTCTTATTTTTTTTATTATTTTTTTAAGCCAAGCATCACATTTCAAGACGATAGCTAAGTGACGATGGTAAACAACACGGTGATGAGTTCAGTCGCATCCCTTCACCTTAAGAATATATTTTTGTACCCGTGCGCGGCCGCCCAGGGGTGTATTGTTCTCACTCTTGGGTGTGCTTTTTACTTTTCTCCACTCCTCTGTGTGTGTGTGTGTGTGTGTGTGTGTGTGTGTGTGTATGTGTGTGTGTGTGTACCTGGCCATGCTTGGACAGCGTGTAACACAAAGTTTTGATCTGATTTCAACCAAACTTAGTGGAAGTGTTGGGGGTAAGGCAAGGATGAAGTGATGTAAGAACAGTCCCTCAAAGGTCAAGGTTACAGGGCAAAGTCAAACGTTCTACCTTTTGATCAGTTGCAGGGCGGAGGTGTTGCAATCTCCAAGTGCTGCTTCTTCTTCCTTTGCAACTTTATGACAATATTATTCACCTTGAGAGCTTCCTTGTAGTGCGGGTTGTGAAAGGAAGAAGGAACCACAATACTGCTCCCTCCAAGAAAATATAAAAAGAAAATAACAGCGCCAAATTCAAGATCCGTTGTTTGCGATGTCTGGACACACTGCATTTAAAAGTAGGAGGTCATAGGCAGCAGGAAATACAGACGGACGAAGACAGTCCAGAGTGGACCTGTTGCATACACGAAGGACTGAAACGATAATTCTTTGCCTCCACTCTATCAAGAAGAGCTGCATGTGGTAAGCCTCCCTACACACGAGAGCTGTTCTGTACGCCACACACAGGCAAATAAGTCCCCTGTACAAAGTCAACAAGTGCGTGTGGGGGAGGGGTGGCAAAGCGGTGTTATGTGATACTACTGGATACACACACACACCACGTCCCCCTCTGTCATAACCCACGATGTGTTTTTGATGTGATGCAGGCACACTATCCTACTTCACAAGCACCACACTCACCACCTTCAGGACTAAAGCACGGTCACCATCACAGTTAGCACCTTCAACACCACACACTACACCTTCACCACCACTGCCACCACCTTCACCACACAACAACGTCATCACCACATCAGCACATTTCATCGTCACACAGTATCTTCACCATCACACTCAGCACCTTCAACGACAAACACCACACCTTCACCACCACAGTCATCACCTTCACCACCTCCTTCACCACACTCACCACCACATTCGCCAGCACAAAAACATGATTTTTTACAATATATTTTTGCCATTTGTACGAGCGGCCGTAGTTCCCATGAGGCATATGTATATTTTCAGTTCTTTTTCTTTTTTCTTTCTTTTTTTTCTTTTCTTTTTTTCTGGATATTTGTCCCAGGGATCGGCAAATTACGACACAGATGATTCTCTCATAAGAACATAAGAAGATAGGATAACTGTAGTAGGCCGGTTGGCCCATGCTAGGCAGCTCCTAGAAGAGTAACTGAACTACTAGAATGAGATAAGGATAGCAAAGAAGAAGTCTCTCTCTCTCTCTCTCTCTCTCTCTGGTGTGTGTGTGTGTGTGTGTGTGTGTGTGTGTGTGTGTGTGTGTGTGTGTCCCAATTCTTGCTTTAAATAGCGGTCAATGAGTCCACATAGTTATAAAGCAGTAAATAAGTAAATAACCTTTAAAAAACATCTCAAAAGAAATCAGCGTACCAAAAACGCATAAAGATCCCACTAAATCACCTAGTTCATCACGATAAGAAAATTTTACGAGTCATAACACTAATTTCCGCACATATACACCCACATACATTAATTTTAAGCAAAGAAACATCGAGTGGCAGGACAGCTGTTTAGAAATGATTTATGTGCCACGTATATTAAGGAAAGCACATGTTTTTAGTGTTACAGTGTTACATTTATTACAAAAGCACAGTTACCTCTGTCTGATAAGCTAAGAACGCGTCACGCCTCGCTGTTTTATTTGAACGTAATTTTTTAAAGCTATCTAAATGTATGCTATATTCGTGACTGCGATACACAGTTATTTGAGTGGTGATGGAGGAGAGGGACGCCTTCAAGTGGTGGCACTGATATATCCAGGCGGCTCCACTGCTCAGGTATACAAGCGTCACTCAGCTGCCACCCTATTCCCCCAAAAGGAGGATGGTGGATTATAGGAGGAGGGCAACTTCAGCCTGTAGTTCACTAGGCTCACGTTTCAGATGAACCTACTGCTACTACTACTACTATTACTAATACAACAACTACTACTACTACTACTGCTATCGTCTGAACAATAATACTGCCCAAATTATCACTGTTAAATTAGCTTGCAATCCATGACATTTTTGACTTGCAATTTTTTTTTCCAAGTTCCCTATTTTATCAGTACCATTTGTACTGAAAATTGGTGAATTCCTATACATCCCTGACTTGCAGAGCTGCCTGTACGTGAGCGTGGACGGCGTGGAGGAGGGGTGAGGGGGGGAGTGAGGGGGGTTAGGGGGCTGTGGAGGAAGGAGTGGTGATGAGCTATGGCTGAAGAGAGGGTTCAAGGAGTTAATGTCAGTCACCGTTAATGTAGCTCCCTACCACCTCTTCTCTAGCGATTTATTTCCCGATATGAATGGTTAATTGAATCTAGGGCTCGTCGGTTAAGGTAGCTCCCTAACACCTCTTCCTTAGCGATTTATTTTTCGGTATGGCAGGTTAATTAAATCTAGGGCTCGTCGATTTATTTTTAGATATGACAGGTTAACACTGAATCTAGGGCTCGCCGGTTAAGGTAGCTCCCTAACATCTCTTCCTAAGCGATTTAATTTGCTTATTACACCTATCCGTCCTCTTGTGTGTTATTTAAATCATTCTAAGATCAACATATTTTTATCAATGGCGTACACAATTATATTAACCGGCCATATCCACAAAATAAATAGCTAAGGAAGAAGTGCTAGGGAAACTCATTCAACGACGAGAATACGGGCCTAGAACACCAACGAAAAACCCAGATAGATAGAAATAGATGTGGAGATTAATAGATAAAGAGGGACAGGTGGAAAAGGCATGGGGATAAACAGATAGATAAACTGGAAGATAGATAGGTAAATGGATAGATAGACAGAAGGATAGGTAAATGGAGAGGTAGACAGATAGGTAGATAGACAGACAGGCAGAGATAGATAGATAAATAGACAGACAGATAGATAAATGAGAATGTCGAAAAGCAAGCAGATAAACACACACACGGTAACAAAAATAAATAAATAAATAGATAAATAAAAATCAATAAAAATCAATATACTAATGATAAAGCCATTTTTTTACATAATCCGTATATTTAAGACTAATTTATAGAGAAAGAAACTGATGCAAAGGATAAATAAATTAAAAATAGTTTAAGATGATGGGGCCATGTAGGGAGAGAGAGTGAGAGAGAGGTGAGTGGGAGGAGAAGGAGAACTAGGACGAGAGCTAGGTGGGTGGGTGTATGAAGCAGGGAGGCGTGTTGTGGGAAGAGGGGTTGTTAATGAGTAGGGAGGGATGTGGGTAGGATTGTGTGTGTGTGTGTGTGTGTGTGTGTGTGTGTGTGTGTGTGTGTGTGAGAGAGAGAGAGAGAGAGAGAGCTATTTTCTCTAACAACCACCACTGAGGCAGCACCTGAACTAACACAAACACATCTCATAACATCCACAACAACAACCATCAGAGCCACAACTACAATCATCACAACCACAACTACAATCATCACAACCACATCTACCATCACTACAATAAATCACCACAGCCACCAATAATACCACAATTACTATAACAACAACCATTACCATAACAACCACCACAACTATAATACTACCACAGCTACAACCACCACTTCTACAACCACAACCACTGCTCCTACTACAACCACAACAGTAATTAAGCAACTACTCTTACTACTACTACTACTACTACTACCAAATATAACAAGATAACATTTAAAAATTAAGTAAACTATTAAAACAGATAAGGAGGAGGAGGAGGAGAAGGAGGAGGAGGAGGCTGGAGTCCGATTGGAAGTAAATATCTGGCAGTCTTGTGCTAAGCTGAGAGAGAGAGAGAGAGAGAGAGAGAGAGAGAGACGACCGGAAGTCCATGTCAAGATAGCAAGTGGCCTCCTCAGACACCTTTTCAACAGTCGTTTTTTTTTTTTCTTTCTTTTCTTTGATTCACCGCCTCAATTCAAAGTCCCTCAGTGAAAAAGTATCCATCATCGTCATCATCATCAATATCATCACAATCATAACCTTTCCTTATCATCATCGTTATAATAGCAAGCATTATCCTCACTACTACGACCACCATCGCAATAACAAATTTTACCTACTTAGTTATCATCATCATCATCATCATCATCATCATCTCATTTTCTGTGTACTTAATTGGAATATGTAGCCCAGACACAGAAAAGCAAAAATAAAAAATAAATAATCAGAGTACACACACAATAGGCTATATACTGTATACATTGTTTTTGTTTTTTGTTTTTTTTCACAACTATTGGAAGGAATAAGGAAGCTGCATAATCTTTCCTCCTTAAATCTTGACTCCAAAGCGGTTTACTGTCTTGATCTCTGAGTTGTGCATAACCATAAATCTGTTGTAGCTACATAATTACGAAAGCACTACTGGCACACATGGGTCAGAGAGAGAGAGAGAGTACTTCACTGCAATTCTGGTAGTGACCGCTTTTTAATGGGGAACTATTGAAATATTGGCTTTCCCCTGTGCGCTTCTTCTGATCAAGTGACCCCGGAGTTCAGCCTAATTCCGGTGCACGAGGCCTCGCTGACTCCCTCCCACGCCCGTAAAACTCCCCGTGGCCAAACCGTGACGTAGAGACAGGCAAATTACGTGTTTTATTCTACGTAGCATTGAAAGCCTGGCAACCACCTCCTTCTTTCCTTTAAATTCCATCATGTTTCCATCCCTGACATAAAAAAGGATTATTATGGCGCAATGTGTAAGATGAGTCGCGAAGGAAACGGCGTTACGGAATATGTAAGGGGACTTAGATTATGATCTTTAACTTCTGTAATGTGTAAAATGAATCACTCGGGAGAAGGACTTACGGAATTTCCCAAAGCAGTTAGAATAGGGTCTTAGTGGCCTCTCTCACATAGTTGTCACTTTCCTCCTCCTCTTCTTCTTCATCTCCTTCTTCTTCTTTTTCCTCTTCCTCCTCCTCATCGTCATCATCTTCATTTTCCTCTTTCCTTCTTCTTCCTCCCCTCCTCTTCTTCTTCTTCTTCTTCCTCCTCCTCCTCTTCTTCTTTTTCCTCCTCCTCCTACTTCTTCTCCTCTCCCACTGCTTCTTTTTCTTGTCTCCTCCTCCTCCTCCTTTTCCTCCTCCTCCTCCTCTTCTTCATCTTTTCTTCCACATCCTCTTCCTCCTCTTCCTCTTCACTAATCACGCACATACCCCGGTATTTCCCAACGAGGCGGCGTGGCCATGAGGGGGTCCAATGCTTCCTGTATGGCGGGGTACTTAAAATTGTTTATTATATTATTTTGGGCTGAAATTATGGTAGAAATCCAGTGTCAAATTGTATAGTGTTTGAAAAGGGAATCTGTGGTGTGTGTGTGTGTGTGTGTGTGTGTGTGTGTGTGTGTGAGAGAGAGAGAGAGAGAGAGAGAGAGAAGAAAAAAGAAGAAAAGGGAGGAGGAGGAGGAAAAGAATACAATAATAGTAAATGTCTTGGCATCACACCGGTCAGACAAACAGACAAACAGGCACGGACAATGACACTGCAAGGGAGGGAGGGAGGGGGTCAGTCTAGGTCATAAAATACACGTGGAAGCAGCGATAATTATAGCTTGTTGGGGGGGGGTATCCAGCAGGCCACAGTGGTTCTTTTACGAGGCGAGATGGGGGTGGCTAGAGATCGAGCAGGAGCGTGATTGCCCCCTCCCCTCTCTCTCTCTCTCGCGCACACACACACACACACACACACGCACACACACACACACACACACACAAGAACTCACTATAAATCGATCAGCATCACTGTGTGTTAGTTTAAGTTCGCTTATGCATGACTCTTATAACGTGTGTGTGTGTGTGTGTGTGTGTGTGTGTGTGTGTGTGTGTGTGTGTGTGTGTGTGTGTACTGTACGTCGGGCAAAAAATACCCAGGCAAACCGGATATCCCACATACACGTTTCCATAGCGGTCATTTCCTATGTTACTAATACAGCTTCGTCACCCTTACTGCGTCACCAACTTTCTCGGGGCGGCCCAGTATGAAGAGAGAGAGAGAGAGAGAGAGAGAGAACTTTAGATCAAAATAAGCCTAATTCTCTCCCACTGTGGAGCGAATGGCGAAAATTAGCTCCCTCATATTTCGCCCATAAGGTCATCAGTAATTGCAGCTCTACGTCTGAGATTTGGACTCACATTGATCTATTGTAAATAAAGTCAGTCTGTGTATGTGTGTCTGTCTTTACGTTTGTTCGTCCGTTTCTCTCATGAGAATGGTAATAGATATCGACCTTTTTTTTTTTTTTTTTTTTTTTTTTTTTTTTTTTTGCATTAGGTCGGTGTACGTCCAGGAAGTGTCAGAATAATACCGAACAAAAAAATTTGGCTATCGCGCGCGACGCAACGGCGGAAAATTGTTGGAAATCGCGACACGCAAAAACACGCTAAAATCATTTTTTCGACAGTTTGGTCAGAACTTTTTTCATTGTGGGCTCAGTAACGGTATGTAAACTAAGATAATGGTATTTGCAAACATTTTGTAATGGAACGGCTATTAGTTGGTCCCGCATATTCTTGAGAGCAAGCACTATAGTATGACATATTTTACTCAGAATCTGCCCTGGAACAATCTCCTAAAGCTTCTCGGAAAAAAAAGAAAACTCCCGTAGGACACCCAGTATATGGAAAAAGGATTATTCATTGTCTCTCGTCTCTTCAGCCATATGTTCATTCATTGTTTGTTTATTTCTTCAGCCATGCATTCATTCGTTATCCCTCTTCATCTCATCAGCCATGCACTCATTCAGTCTTCTCATTTCATCGTCTCCCTTCATCTCTTCACCTTGAGGACATCGTGATCACTTTATTCTTGCTTCCCCCAGACGATTTTATGCCAATCTAGGCGAGAGACTTCGAATTGGAGTGGTTAGATACAACCAACAGGGCTCTCGTAAGCTGAATTAAATCGTCTGATTGCAGTAAGTATAAAATAAAAATAATAATAAGAACAACAACAACAATAACAACAACAATAATAATAATAATGATAATAATAATAATAATAATAATAAATAAACAAATAAATAAATAAATACAATCAAACAGCCTCGGCATGACACACTTTACTTCAGATTCATCATTCACTTTCATCTTTCACATCCGGTCGTGCTGATACGCTACGCTTTTTACGCTGTCTGCTTCTTAACCCTTTAGCTCCCAACCACTTCAGCACCGTGACGCCTTACTATACTCCTTTCACCTTAATTTGGCCTAAAAACTGACTTCTCTCCTTCTTGAATGCCGAGCTGTAGCAATAGATTAACACTCGAATATGATGCTAGGCACGAAGAAGTATCAAGACACATTTTTATACTCTTTTCACCTTAATTTGGCCTAAAAATTGACCTCTCTCCTTCCCAAATGTTGAGTTTGCAATAGATTAACGCTCGAATATGATGCTAGTCACGAAGAAGCGCTACGACATCTTATTATACTGAATTATGTGTCAGGTGGCGGCAAGAACAAACCGGAAATGACGTCACCACAATAAAATGGTGTATGGGGGCCTTTAGAAACGAAGGGGGCCGTGGGTTTCCTTTATGTCCGAAATTTCACCTAGAAGTGTTGGAAATATCGCCCAGAACTGTCGGAAATTTCACCAAGAACTATCGGAAATATCACCCAGAACTGCCAGAAATTTCACCTAGAACTGTCGGAAATTTCACCTAGAACTGTCGGAAATTTCACCTAGAACTGTCGGAAATTTCACCCAGAACTGTCGGAAATTTCACGTAGAACTGTCGGAAATTTCACCCAGAACTGTCGGAAATTTCACGTAGAACTGTCGGAAATTTCACCTAGAACTGCCAGACATTTCACCTTGAACTGTCAGAAATATCACCTAGTACTGTCGGAAATTTCACCTAGAACTGTCGGAAATATCTCCTAGAAGTGACAGAAATTTCACTTAGAACTGTCGGAAATTTCCCCTAGAACTGTCGGATATTTCACCAAGAAGTGCCGGAAATTTCTCCTAGAAGTGGGGACGTAAAAATGACGTAGCAAATGCGTAACAGGATTACAGTAAATAATAATAATAATAATAAACGTTAGACTCGCAGGAGTTTTTATGGCAAGGTTTCACTGTATATTTAGATTTTGTGTAAGACTTTTATTTATTTATTTATTTATTTGTAAAGAAAATGGAGAACAGAAAAATATAACAGCAAAACGAGAGAGGGAGAAGGACTGATAAAACATGAGAGAGAGAGAGAGAGAGAGAGAGAATTTTGACATTTAAAAACGTACCGTCTGTATCTGTTATATCCCTTTCTCCACTCAAAATTTAATTCAAACGTAATTTTTATCCTTACTAAATGTATTTACGTATCTTAAAATAATTCCACAGGCGATTTAATTAAGACGAGAGAAATGATCGTACGTGACTTGGTCGGGGTGTGAGGATTACCTGCTCTCTCTCTCTCTCTCTCTCTCTCTCTATCTATCTATCTATCCATCTAACTCTCACCTCCATTATCAAAGAGTCCGCTGTCTGAAAATTTTAAATGAGACAGCTCCAGGTCACCGATTTAAGTGGGTAAGGAGAAGGCAAAGGAGACGAATAAATAAACAGATAAATTAAATAAATAAATAAATAAAAATAAATACTGGCACTTCTGAAGCCAAAACACCACTCCCATGGCTCTAAAATAAACCGAATCATGCACTTGAGTCGGCAGTGCACGAGCGTCCGTCCCCGCCCAGTGTTTGGAATGGAGCAGCTGGCATGAGAACCAATTATGTGATAGAGCAGAAGTGTACATAAACGCAGGGTGGTGGTGGTGGTGGTGCACGTGGCTGGATGCTCAACTGTTCTTTATTCACTTTGATGGAACGTCGAGAATAACAAAGAAGTGGGGATATTAGCAGACCCATCACTAGAGGAACTATTTCTCTGTTCACTTTGAAAGAACGCTGAGAATAACAAAGAAGTGGAGGTATTAGCAGACCCACTACTGGAGGAACTATTATCTCTGTTCACTTTGAGAGAACGCTGAGAATAACAAAGAAGTGGGGATATTAGCAGACCCACAACTGGAAGAACTATACCTTACTGACCATGACCAAGAGGGGTGAGGCCTGCAGGAGTACAAAGCGCCTCCCTTCAGCAGAGATGGCATAAGGACACCACTACAGAGAACTCCCAGGGTGCTTACATTACACACTGCCGCTACCCCCACTACCATAACTACACCCTGTTCACTTTAACTAGGTGAAGCACGAGGACACCATTACGCAGACATCCCAGGGTGCTAGTACTTAGGCAAATACTATTTCGGTCCGGATATCATGACTAATTTTACGTGTCATGGTACGGAAGAAGGTCGTGTTAAGTGGTTCTGGAGCTTTCGTCACACGTTTTCCTTAGCGATTCATTCAGTACACTATATATCCGTATCCTTTTGTATGTCATTAATGCAAACTACAACGACAGTAATATAAAAGTAAGGGCAATTTTGAAAGGTAATATGCAAATAAATCGTTAGGGAAGAGTTGCTACGAGTCCGAATAAAATCCTAAGTCTTAAACGTACGATCATGACCTGGACAGAATGTTGACCCAGTGAATCAGATGACGTAGCGTTCATTTTATTCTAGCTACCTTCTGACGATTTTACTGGCCTTGGTGGGGACTTTTCGCGCCTTCATTAGCCCTCCTCACTACCGGTGGTCTGTCCTTTACTGAATACAAGCGGCAGCAGATAGCGATTGCGCGATATGCGTCATCGGACTGAAGGGGTTAAATGTCTCATAGGGATTTAACCCCTTTACTACAATGATGCACTTTAAGACTTGCAACTTCCAAACGCATTAATTCAAAATGCGAATGGTGCTTATCGTGCTTATCGGTGAAGGGGTGGATGAAGGATATATCTACTCCCCTCCCCGTTCCAAAATTATCTCCTTAGCTCAATAAAACTCTGGGAAAAGCAAATATATAGATAGATAAATAGATGGATAGATAGACAGATAGACAGACAGATAAAAGAACCATACGTCACTGGATTCAAGGGATTACAGACAGCTGGTAAAAGTGGACGAATACAAGGAATTCTTTATCTCATGTGGACTGATACACAGACCTCATTATACCCGGGTTATGAAATTGAGTAGGAACATGACAAGCGTATTCATAAACCGGCATTAAGTGTCTCTGGCCAGCCACAGTGACGAGATTATATAACCTGCAGTTAGGGTCAAAAGTTTACCTTCCGTTACTACCCAACTGCATCTAATCCAAGTTCGACCCCTTCCATTCCATGACGTATTTTTATATATATATTTTTTTACTCTCGCTGTTCCGGAACGATTTTATTTATCTTAGGGGATACTTTTCGAACTGGGAGGGGGGTTGAGGTTGAGATAGCCTTATCAACCCCCCGTGAAAAGAAACCGTCCGTAGGTAGCAAGGATACAATAGAGAATAAGTCATCGAATTGAAGGGGTTTAGCTATGTCTGTCACTTTCTCTCCTGACCCATTACTCGATAAATAAATAAATAAATAAATAAATAAATAAATAAACAAATAAGTAAATAATGAAAGAGATGCGTAGCTAATACAGTCAGGGACACAAGTTTTCTCCGCTATTCCACTGCGTCTGTTTCACACTTAGGTCCCGTCACTTTCCCGCCTTATGCATTACTGTACGTCAAAGAGAACTTTAATAATGGGCGGAGAAACATGCCACGTCCGTCTCAGCCTACGAATATCAGGCTACAAGGGAAAATGAAAAGCAGAAAAGGTAATATTTCAAGTGTCGGGACCGCTGTCATTCTTCTATCACTATCTCAGACACCACATCACACTCATCATAACTCTCCTTCTACCATTCTCTAACACATTTCACAAACACATCACCAACTCAGCCTGCCAAAACCTCCAGCCAAACAGCATCGTTTATGACCCAACACACACTCATTCCACAGAAACTGCTTTTCTTGGAGATGAATGCACCTTCCCAGACTACGATGCGGCCCTTCTCTACTTTAGCATCAACACAAAATACAGCTCACAAATAATGCACTTTATCCTCACCGTAATGCATCACACCCACACTACAGAACACTTACCTTATGCACCTCTCTCTCACAACACATTCCTTCACTATAAGCTCAACAAAAGGTCCCTGGGAGCGCCCGACTGAAGTGGCCAGTTTCCCGCACTCCACTCAGTCTATGTCGAGATGAAACCATGGCAGCAACAACACAGCGTCACCGTAACATCACCACACCCACACCAGACCACATCGCACCCTCATACCACCACCAGCAACAACAACGACACACCGTAACACCACCACACCCACATCAGGTCACGTCACATCCTCATATCACCAGCATACCACCACCACCAACAACACACCATAACACCACCGAACCCACACCAGGTCACCGTCACACCCTCATATCACCACCACACCACCACCACCACCAACAACAACATACCGTAACACCACCACACCCACATCAGGTCACGTCACATCCTCATATCACCAGCATACCACCACCACCAACAACACACCGTAACACCACCGAACCCACACCAGGTCACCGTCACATCCTCATATCACCACCACACCACCAACAACAACAACAACAACATACCGTAACACCACCACACCCACACCAGGTCACGTCACATCCTCATACCAGCGGCTCACGCAACTCATTACGTGGATTAAACTCAATCTCTTTACTCCTTTACTCCTTTCACGTATTTTTTTCCCCTCTCCATGAAGACGACGTTGGCTTTATATCTTTATATCGTTTTACTCTCTATTCTTGTTTATTAAGACTCCTGGGCCTCATGGAATACGGTCTACCTAGTCTAAACTCATAGAAAGAATTGGGAAGAAAAATGCAACCCCCAGAAGGTATGGCTTAAGCAACTGAGAGAAGGCTTTTGGTACTGAGGGGGTTAGGTAGTATCCCTTATCAGTACCTCCATTAGTAATTATAATATTCTCAGCCTCCTCTTGCCATTTCATTATTTTTCTATTTTATTTTTTGCTACCTCCAGACGATTTTATTCAGCTCAGGAAAACCCTCTCGTACTGGAAGAAATACAGTCTCCATTAACAGGGTCAGTAGTAGCAGTCCTGGGCTATGTCAACGTGAACCCCGTGGACTGCAGGACGAACTTGCCCTTTTCCGCAGTTCACCATCTTCCTTTCAGTGGACGGGTAGGGGACTGAGGGACCCTTGTATAACCGGGCAGCTCCACCACCTACTCATATTCTCTCTCTCTCTCTCTCTCTCTCCCCTAAGAAACATCTCTCAGACTGAAGATGCTACAGTGGTCGACCATTTTCTTGAGAACAAATTTCGCATGCATTTTGCCGGCTACCTCGTTAATACTCTCTCTCTCTCTCTCTTAGATTTCAGTCTGCTCACTCCACAATTACCGGTACATTCGTAAATGTTTCCAAATCAATTACTTTTGCTGCTGCCAGACGGTTTCATCCATACTGAGAGAGGACCCTAGTTGTAAAGGGATTAATGAAGGTTATATAATTTCGAAAAGCCTCCCCAAAACTTAATAAAATCGTGTGAAAGCAAGAGCAAAATGAAAAACAGAGTGTGTGCAAAGGGTAAGGAGTGAGAATAGCGTTGGCATGGTGTTGATGTGACTAAACAAAAGACAGTAAAGGTGATGGATGGAGTAAAGTATGGAAAAAGAAATTGCTGGGGGCATTGACAGTTGGAAAATAGGAAAAATAAAGAATGTATTATAAGAGGGGAAACAAACACTGCATGAAGTAGTGGCTCCAACACTAACGTACAGTTGTGAGGCGTGGACGATATTGAAAGGCAAAAGAGTAAGAACTGTTGAAGTAAGTTATAAAGGCCTACGGTACCACTGAAGTATCTATGGAGCACATATGAAAGGAACAGGAGATATATGTTGCAAAATTGTAAAAACAAAATAAAAGTAGTGGTCGATTAAGTGGAGGTAAAACAAAAACAAAAACAAACAAACAAACAAGGTGAAAAAAAAAAAAAGTATCCATTCAGAAAATACAATAAAAAGATACCATTAAGGTAAAAGGTGCCCAGTACGTACTATACCAAATGTTTTAAAAGTTGTTTTATAAAGTACCGGTAGTGATGTAAAATAGTAATGTTCAAAACTAACTTAGCATTCTTAGACTACAGGAGTAGGCTATAGAAAGAAAATAGTGCTCGATAACGATAAAAGCTGCACTAAAGAACAGTTCAAAAACTAGGGTAGCTTGGTTAAGAAAAGGGGTGTTTAAATTGGGTTCATTCGTTTAAGTGTCAGTGTGGCTGGTTAGGAGAGGTTCAGGTTACTCTAGACTGGCTCAAGTGTTTTACTACCTATTCACAAACTTTCTTAACCACTTCAACCCAATGACGTATTTTTTATTACAGGCTAATGAAGCTACTTCCAGTATTTACATATATAAATAATATACATTATATATGTATATATATTATATATAAGGTGTATATACTCGTGTGTGTATATATATATATATATATATATATATATATATATATATATATATATATATATATATATATATATATATATATATATAGTGTATATACTCGTGTGTGTGTGTGTGTATATATATATATATATATATATATATATATATATATATATATATATATATATATATATATATATATACACACACCAGTATATACACTCGTATACAAACATGTGATTTCTGATGATAATTAATTGCTATGTAGATTCGTTTATCGTAAAAATTGGTTACGACTCACCCTGATATTCTGCCTCCCTCACCACACATCCATCTAGGTTAAGCACAGAGTTTTCAGAACACTTGGCTACAACGGTGAAATGAACCGCTGATCGTAAGGTTAACGGATCCATCTTTGCGAAGGCATGAAAGTGTGGGGGATCTGAATGTCCATAACCCATTAAATGCTGGGTTTTATTAGTTGAAGATAAACCTCTGCATGACCTTAAATAAAACCCTTAAGAGTAGAAACAAGTTACGAGATAATTTTTTAAGCCTTTAAGTGTTACAATATCTCCCACTTTAACACACACACACACACACACACACACACACACACAATGAAAACCTGGACTGCTGATAAGCTGATAACTCCGAATATACAATGAACGTTCGCAAATACACTAAAAAAAAAAAAAAAATGATTACACTGACAACACCTAAAAAAAATGGCTTAGTATATTTTTTAAAGCATCCACCATATGTTTATTTTCGATGGAATAAATGGCAGTACTCCAGGGGCTTGAATGAGGAGTGGATGAATGTGTGGCCCGTTTTCACAGGCCGCTCTAATGATGGTCCTGCCTCTGTGGTCTCCGGTCTTCCTGTTTCCGGACCCTATTCACGCCATTAACAATAGTGGGAAGAAGGGTACATTAACGATGATGAGGAGCAGGAGGAGGAGAAGATAATAATGATCATCATCCTCATCATCATCCAACCCTACATCGCCCCATGAGGAGCGTAGGAGCCCGGGGCTAGGCAAGTTGGTCCTGACATTTGAGATGAGTGACCAGCCTCATTCATCCCTGAGTGGCATTACGTGAGCAATATACCCCAACCATCCCTTGGATATAAACCTTCACCGGCTCAATCCGATTGGAGCGCCGTAATTACTAAACCACCATGCGCCAAAAATTTGGTTATAGGGTTACCACTCAGCCTTCTTCTTTATTATCCTTATCTCATTCTAGTAGTTCAGTTACTCTTCTAGGAGCTGCCTAGCATGGGACAACTGGCCTACTGCAGTTATCCTCTCTTCTTATGTTCTTATATGTTCTTATGTTCTAGTAAATGGTTTCCTGGTGTACAGGAAACCATTTGGCTTGTCACTCAATGTAGAATCACCCACAGGCAGAAGGAAGAGGAAAGACTGAAGGAAAGAAAGACAAAAGAGGGAGTGTAAAGTCACCCGTAGGCAGAAGGACGAGGAAAGAATGAAGGAAAGACAGAAGAGGATTGAAGGAAAGAAGGATGGAGGAAAGGAAAGGGCAGACACCCGAGAGCAGCACTACACTGCGTGAGTGGACGGTGAGCGCCCCCACCTACCACAAAATAATAATAATATGATGATGATGAATAGAAGAAGAAGAAGAATGACGATGATAAGAGTAATTTCTTTCTTCTTCAAGACGATGAGCAGAGGAAGGAAAAACAAATCAAATAAAAAAAAAAATCCATACACTACAGGGGTCCTCCATTCATAAAAACGAGGGGAGATGGAAACAGAAAATGTGATACCTAATGTTCATGTAGAGGCAGAGGTTTATGGGGGTATGCTGGCCTACTCTGTGTCAATGAAAACATTAAAAAGGGTTCAACAAAGGGGGATGGTCAGGAACAGGTCTTGAGGGCTGGTGAAACGGGCGCTCCAGCTCTACGATGATGCATTATGATTTTTTATTTTTTCTTGCTTTCTCTGTTCTATTTTGTTCAATCAGGAGATGATTTTGGAATTGGAAGGGTAATATATTCCTTCATTAACCCCTTCAGCACGAGATCTTTTCCAAATTTGAATAACATCACACGAAGGTAGCAGGAACATACTGAGGCCATCGTACTGAAGGGTTTAGCAGCAGCAGTAGTAGTAGTAGTAGTAATATAATAATAATAATAATAATAATAATAATAATAATAATAACAGTACCGTAATTAGGCTACTCAGATATTTTACCATGAAGAAATTTAATATGAAATACTCGCAGATATATATATATATATATATATATATATATATATATATATATATATATATAAAATTGCTTACTTACGCCTTAATGTTTTAGAGTAATTATCTTCACTTACGATATCTATTTCCATATTCACAGATAGATATTGCAAAACCCCCTCCCCCAAAAAAATTAAATGAGTAAATAAATGAATAAAAATAAATCCTCACCTGCATAAAATGGTCTGGCTTAATTTGAATACATGAACTGCGTCCACATCTGTAAAGGTTGATTATTCTTATTTAAACCTTATTATTTTTATGTAATTTAATATTTTGCATGAAGATATAGGGTTTCTGAATCACTGGCACATACATTTTATTATTTGCAACAGTGTATATGTTTCTTACCGCCATAGACAGATAAACAGATAGATAGATGGATGGATGGATAGCTGTAGACAGATAGATGGATGGATGGAT
This sequence comes from Coenobita brevimanus, assembly GCF_032717465.1. Taxonomy (NCBI): domain Eukaryota; kingdom Metazoa; phylum Arthropoda; class Malacostraca; order Decapoda; family Coenobitidae; genus Coenobita; species Coenobita brevimanus. Next base: position 3,344,291 of record NC_137025.1, on the reverse strand, counting down.
GTAGACATACATAGACGGACAGATAGAGACATATATATAGACAGATGGACAGACAGACAGATAAACAAAAGTGAATATTTCCGTCGTCAAGAATGGTATATCTCCTTAAAGGACTCAGAGAATCCGGCGATAGGCAAAATAATCCTCAAAACACACTTGTTATTTAAACCTTTCTCTTCCCTAGTACAGTATAGCCTACATGCTCTTATTTGGTGCTTATTTCTTTTCTTGGAGGGAACAATTTTACGGGCTTCTGGCCTTTGGTTCCTTCTTACTTGCATTAAAGAAAAAAAAATGTACGTGTTTCAGCTGTCCATTCATGCATACCAGGCCCTCATTTGCATATCCCGCGGCAGAACGATTTTAACAGTCGAAAACCACACACGCACCATTCGAACTCCACTCCGCCTTCCATTGTCTTCACTACTTTACCGATCACATTTAGTCGTTTCATTTTTCATTCTGGTATCCTAGCCTGAGGAGTCTGAGATCTGCAATTTTGGCAATGAAATCTAGTCATTTGATATTTTAATGTTCTCGTTTACCACCACTCGTATCTTGGTGCCATAGTTTATTTTGGTAATCATCACTACTTTACCACTCGTATACATGGTGAGTTCCATTTTACGGTGCGTTAAGGTTGCCATGGCAGCCAAGGATATGCAAATTTTGACAATAAAATCTAGTAAACTGATACCATGAAGTTTTCTCACTTACCATCACACGTCACCTTCATTTTTGGTGTTACAGTTTGTCGATATACTAGTTTTTCGTGTTTACTAAGCGTGACACAAAGAATTTCATTTAATACAAGCCGGTATAGGGGATGCGGGCCAGCGCTGACACACCCTTCCCCTTCACATGTTCACCAAACACTGAGGCTCGCGTTTCCGTTGCCTGTGTTTTATTTCATTCCTTACCCATTCACTTCTCTCAGGTTGACAGTCTTCCTCTGCCACAATTTCCTAGCGTATTTATCCACTGGTTGTGTCATTAGGCTTCCAGGTGTAGATAAAAACTTGCTTTGCTGAGAGATCATCTGCTTTCGCTCAAACCACCTTCTTGCCCCTCCTTCCCCTTTCTCGTCGATTAATTTGTCCTTTTGCGGTCTTGATTGCTGTGTATCATTCTAAATTAATAGGTTTGGTGAAAATTTAGGCTTCCTGGCGTAACTTAGATAATAAATCTGCAGTACTGTGGTGTATTTTCTCATCCACTCACCTCCTTTTAGCTGCCTTTGCACATTTTCTATGTTTCTGGTGTTATATTTACCTCTCCTCTCGTTCCTACATTGCTCATTGGAGTTGTTAATATGCTAAACGTTACTCTGAGTTTGTATCATCTCCCGTCGAGCTTTTTATGGGCGAAGTTCAATACAGACGTAGATGTCTCCAAGAGGAAACTTCAATGCTGCCTTGCCCACACTTCCTTCACCATTTTCTCCAAGCAAGCAGTACATTTGTAAACTCTGTCTCGGCCTTAAGGAGTTCAGCCTTGCGGAATGAGTTCATAACAGATGCTACTTATGTGTATGTCCAGTAGCAAAGTACAATGATACAAAACCAAGGAGCACATTCATTACGGAGTCGCCAAATTAGAGTGCTTACCCTTGAGTGCCAAATTTTAAAATCTATCATAAGTTTGCTACAGAGAAATTGGTCAACTGGAGAGTACATGTTCAGAATGGCAACTCTCCATATCGTCAGTTACAATTTTCTTTCAGAGCTCTTGTAGATTATGTGAATATTAAACTGTAAATGTGCCCGCACTGAAACTGTGCACTTGGCAACGTCGCAGCCCACACAAGGAAAGACTACATAAGGCCGTAAATCCACGGTAATGTAAGGAAACCTAATTCTTATTGACAGTCATGTCGTTGGGTTGAGCGTAGGCTGTGTTTACTTTGTGGTGTTATATTTTATCAAACAACTTTAGATTAATTTTCTCTATCAGGCATTGCCAAACAACATTCTACAGGCTACTCAGTGAGTCACACTTTTTCTTCATTATCAGATTCAGTATAATCTGAATAATGTTACGCGTTTTGCAACTTACACACTGTATGTCTGGTACACTATATTCTGCTACTTTGTATGCATTTTCTTTGAAGTACCTATTTGTAAGTTATACATGTATCATCTTGTAGTGTTACTGTTACAAATTTTGTGAAGTTCCACTTACGAACAAACATTCTCTGTCAAGCGATGAGGAAAAGCGGAAGGAAAACTTCAACAGAACCGCTGGATAGGTGACGCTAATTATTCAAAGAAGCTAACAACACCCTGATTATATGCTGAAATCCTTCACAATATTCATAAGCCTCAGAGAAGTCATATTATGTATTTCTTATTTTGTTACACGATTCTGTAGTACAAATACAGTTTTATAAAATCTGGTTAAGATACCCCATCAGTCCAGTTTCGCTAGGATACGTTTTCTTTGGTTATTTGTAAACATTACGTCACGTGTAAAGAGAGAGAGATGAGAGAGAGAGAGAGAGAGAATTAAAACGTGTCAAAACATTACAACTAAATAAATGAATAAATAATAAAGAACAAATGCCACGTAAATCATATGCGCCGCAAAATCATGTCCAGACGGGGTGACGTGAGGTGGGTGTCAGGAGGCGATCATGTGTTGAGGTGAGGAGGGTGAGGGAGGGTGTTCCTAGAGCCAGTGACTCACCCAACCATGACGTAACCCCTCCATACATCCGCCAGCACGTCCTACCACCGGATACACGAGGAAGTGGTGGAGGGAAAACCACACATATACCCCAGAACCTGAACTGCGAAAGATGTTGAAACTTACGGGACCAGGGTCAATAATGAAGGTGTAAGAGGAGGCTTCGTGGCACCTTTTCCTGAACCCTCTGATGCCTTGGGTCCTTTTAAAAGGGTGGAATTGGGGATTGCCAAAAGTTAATAAAGAAAGGAACCCCAGGGTACGGACCTATGAACATCGCAACATTGAGTTGATACGCGTAAGGCGGTACGCCAAGTACCTTTACAGCAAAAGCCCGAACCATGGAACCCTGGGCATTAATGGGTTAAAGAATTAAATTGCATTACGCATCTCAACATTCTTATATATATATATATATATATATATATATATATATATATATATATATATATATATAAAGAGACGGCTCAGCTTACATCAACAGCATACAAGGAGATACTAAGGTGTAATATGTAATATTTACAAGAAAAAAAAAAATAGGAAGAGGTGTTACAAATCTCCAAAGCCACTGCATTACGACACATTTACCAGAATCTAACCAACTGAGAAAAATGTCGAAATTTATTTATTTATTATTCACAAACATACAATAAACTCCCTCTCCTAAGTGTGACTTGTTAGTACAGGAAAGATAAGGATGGAGATGCAGAATCCTGTAATGTCTCCTGCAAATAAATAAATGAATAAATAATGCATAAAGGGGAATACATCGTAAGTGTGAATTTCTTCTCCAAATTGCCCTTTAAACTGGTATACTTGCAGAAAATAACCGTCATCGCCATCGTTCCATTAACCAACAGTCATCATCATCATCATCACCAGAAGCAGCAGCAGCTTCTTTCTCCCATCTTTCTCATCTCACACATATTTGCTGTTGCTTTATTGCCATCCAGTTCCAACAAGTTTAAGAATTCTCTCTCTCTCTCTCTCTCTCTCTCTCTCTCTCTCTCTCTCTCTCTCTCTCTCTCTCATGTGGCTTCTCCATGTCCATTTCTGCATTATAACCGTGGTGATTACAGTATATCGCCATCCTGCATCTATTCCCATATCCTAAATGTCCTAATCATCTCGACAAATCCCACTGGAACGACTATCTGTTTCAATCCCTTCACTCTGATGACGTTTTATTTATTATTTACTTATTTATTTATAGATGTGGAAACGTTTTGGAGGGGCCTAGTCAGTCAGTCACTCCCTATAGATTTTCGTACACAGGGTGCTTCACTCCCGTAGTCTTTAGTGACACCCCATATCACGGCGCCAATGATCCCGCATCCGTCTAGAACTATGTAATTGAGGCGCTCCCTGAAGAAGTGAGGTAAGTGACCCGGAGGTCGAAACAGTTATCACTGGCACCGGTCTGGAGTTGGTGTATAAAAGCCTCTCTGTGTAAAAACTTGCCTGGAAATGGAACCAGAAACGTCTTTAAGGGCTATATTCCTGAAAACTGAAAAAAGACAAAAAATTCAATAAGATGTAGCATTATTACCAAAGCAAGTGACAGCCGAGAAAACAGTGGTTGACAGCAGAGAGTATCCCAGAGTCTTGAGCCACTTGATGTTGTAGTGAGGCAAGGGTTGACCCAGACTCCGAGATACCCAAAAGTTCAACCGCTGTTTTCTCGGTTTTATGTTGGTGTCACTTGCCTCACTTCTGCAGAGAGCGCCTCAGTTGCTTAGTTATTTTCTTGCTATATCCAAACGATTTTTTTTTTTCATCTTTAAAGGGAATATTAGAAATTAGGGATTAGATTCAGCCTTCATTTACCCGTCCATTACCACAAGTCTTTTCTAGGATGCATATAATCGCCCGACGGAAAAGAAAAATATATAATCGGACAGAAGGAACTTGCAGATTATACTATTCTACTTACCCATTTCATGACAAGGCGATTCTCATACAGACTATTATAGGTAACAGTAGTCAGAATCATGTTCTGCACCTTATTATATCCTTTTATTTTAACAGGACGCTTTCAATAAAAACACAAAATAGCAGTTAAAAAATCAATTAACTTATAAAGAAGAAGAAAAAAAGAAAAGAAAATGAAGATAGAACAAGAAGAAGACGAAGATAGAAGAAGAAATTGAAGATAGAGGAAGAAAAAAGACAGTGAAGATAGAAGAACAAGAACAAGAACTGGACGAGAACAACCCAGGCTAAAAATTCCACAGTCGTCATGTCACCAGCGCTAAGGCAGTGACGCAATCTGCAGAGACGTTCACCCAGCCTGCGGTCATGTTGGGCTGGGTACACCTGCACTTAACTCGGCTGCTTGGTGTACACGAGGAGTTGCAGCGGCATATTTGCAGTTTCAGCGGTGCATTTGCAGTTTCAGTGGTATATTTGTAGTTTCAGTAGTATATTTGCGGTTACTTTTGCAGTTTCAGTGGTATATTTGCAGCTTTAGTGGTATATTTGCAGTTTCAGCTGAATATATGCAGTTTCAGTGGTATATTTGCGGTTATATATGCAGTTTCAGTGGTATATTTGTAGTTTCAGTGATATATTTGCAGTTTCAATGATATATTTGCGGTCATATTTGCAGTTTTCAGCGGTATATTTGTAGTTTCAGTGATATATTTGTAGTTTCAGTGGTATTTTTGCAGTTATATTTGTAGCTTCAGTGGTATATTTTCAGTTTCAGTGGTATATTTGCAGTTACATTTGCAGTTTCAGTGGTATATTTGCAGTTACATTTGCAGTTTCAGCGGTATATTTTTATTTTCAGCCACCATGGAATTCCCAGATGTTTAAGTGTGTGTTGTTCGTATATATCTGACATTTCTAAACACTTCCGTCTCGCCTGAATAATATTGAACGTAAGAAATTGAGAAATGGACGATATTTAACGCCAAGTAACCCCACCAACACCTTACTACCTGATGTGACTTGCTCCGTAGCTCAAGCTTGTCTCCTGTTGCTATAAGTAAATAATAAAAATAAATAATAACAATAGTAATAGCAGTAGTAGTGGTAGTAGTAGTCGTAGTCGTGGTGGTGGTAGTAGTAGCAGTAGTAGTAGTAGTAATAATAGTAGTAGTAGTAGTAACTTTAGTGATATTAATGAAAATAATAATGATGATAATAATAATAATAATAATAATAACAATAGTAAACAAAGAAAATCATATTAAGCTCTTAATAAATTGCTTAATAAATTACGTAGGATGTAACTTAACTTGCCCCACATATCCTTTACAAAAAAAATAATCTCCATATGACACTGGCTTCCCTCGCAGCTCAGGGGCGTATGCATAGGACTTCTGGAGATTCGTCACACCCATTCCTGAGCGACTTATTTTACACATTTAACTCAGTATCCTCTTGTGTATTAACATAAACCACGTCGAAGGTAAAACAGTATTAACAGCATACAAAATAAACAGCATAGAAAATAATGTTAAGGTGTTAAGTGCAAAATAGATCGCTGGAAAATAAACAGAAACAGCATTATCATCATCATCATTATTATCATGGTGGTGGTGGTGGTGGTGGTTCTCGTCATATCATAATGACACCACTACCAGCATAACCAGCCCGACCCTTTTCCCACCTAAATATGATAATGATAATAATAATGATGATAATAATAATAATAATAATAATAATAATAATAATAATGATGATAACACGTTGTCATATATTTATCATTGTTAAATAGACATAAAATTACCGAGTGAAAGCAGAACACGAAGCTAGATAACAAAGATAAATCAATTTCCGTCATTATCATACGTTTAGATAGCTATTTTAATCCCTTTATGTATTTATTTATTTATTTATTCATTTATTTATTGTAATTTGTTTTCACTCGCTTCAGACGATTTTATCTATTTTAGGATTGATTTTTCAACCCGGGGATCAGATATAGAATTCAGTAAACACTTTCATTACCCCTACGCTGAGGAAAATCGTCTGGAGATGAGACAAATGAAGTACTAATGAGATACTTGGGCTGGAAGAGTAATTAGTAATTGTAACAGTAGTAGCTGTAGCAGTAGTAGTAGTAGTAGTAATATTAATAATAATAGTACTAATAATGGTGATGGTGATGATCGTGATACTACCATAACCACCACCACCTCTAATAATAATAATAGTAGTAGTAGTAGTAGTAGTAATATTATTATTATTATTTTTTATTATTAATATTTACATTCGGACTAGTGTTCTCAAACTCCACTGCCTTCCTTCTTGCCTGATCCTCAACACTTCCACCAAGTTTGGTCTAAATCGGATCAGAATTGTCTCATGCCCTACCCTGTGACCTTGGCTTTTGACCTACTGTTTAGAAACTTAACAGCCTCCCTCTTGGCTGATCTCTAGTCCTTCCACCCAGTCAATTGAAATTGGATTAAATCTTTAAGCTTCAAGTTTACAGACAGAAAGACAGACACAACTACACACACACACACACACACACACACACACACACACACACACACACACACACACACACACACACACACAGATGTATTTAGCCGTAGCAACAAAAGAATTATGCTTTATTGAGGTCACAAAGAGTACGGAAACATGATTTTTTTAAACTGTGATATTGTAAAACGTTTTTGCCCTTAGTAACGAGAAGGATGTTAGAGAGAGAGGAGGGAGGGGGGGGATTGGCAAGGGCGATGAGTACAAGTTGTCTGTCTGTTTCCGTCCAGCACAGGAGAGAGAGAGAGAGAGAGAGAGAGAGAGAGAGAGAGAGAGAGAGAGGACACTGCATACCATTTCTTTCATCTCCATAAAATCACGTAATGCAACCCATAACAAAACACGTACTATTACCCATAACAAAACACGTAAAATTACCCATAACAAAACACGTACTATTACCCATAACAAAACACGTAATATCACCCAAAACAAAACACGTAAACACACACGCGACAACACGAGAGTCTACGTGTATACTTGAAGTCGTGAAGGAAACCGGAAATATACAAGATTTTCTAGTTATTTATTTGTGTTGTTGTTTGGGTTTGTTGTTTGTTGTTTGTGTTGTTATTGTCTGTCTTGTTCTTGTTTTAGTTGTGTTGTTGTTGTTGTTGTTGTTGCTGAGGAGGTGTTTTGAAATATCGGAGGTCAACGATGACAGGGGACACAATGGCCTCTGTTCGCAGCATCTCTTCCTATGCGACTTATTTTGCTTTTGGCCGTGCCCCTCAAATGCACAAGAAGAAGAAAAAGAAGAAGAAGAAGATGATGATGATGATGATGATGAAGAGGAGACGGAGAAAGAGAAAGAAGTATTAACACAAAGCATGTCGATTAAAAATATCTAACAGACACAAAACAAAATTAAGGTGTGGTGCGCCGCATAAATCGCTAAGGGTCATGTGTTACGGAAACCAAGGCGAAGGAGAGTGCCAAAAAACAGACCAATGTAGGCGGTGACTCATCAGTGACGTCACACGCAAAACCTGCTTTCACATTCACTGCCATCCTTTTTAGTGTGTGTGTGTGTGTGTGTGTGTGTGTGTGTGTGTGTGTGTGAAAATTTTGTGAACGAATGACTCACCGGAACAACCCCTTCAGCCCGATGACACGTTATTTATTTATTTATTTATTTTATTTTATTTTTTGCACGGGGAGGGAGTACGTATATAGTCCCCCATTTGCACTCCGTAAGGCGATTTCTCTCGTGTTTTCTGGGGACGGCTCGGTGGGTGTTTATCAGTATCCTACCCTGCGTCATTTATTCATCTCCTGCTCCCTCTGCCACAGTCGCGCCCACACCAGCAGACTGAGCTTTTACGGATCTTCCTGTATACATAGACTATTTTCTTCAGCTATTTAATGATGGTTTTCTGTGAAGTTTTTACTCTAACCTGGCCTAGAATCTCTCTCTCTCTCTCTCTCTCTCTCTCTACCTTTCCTTTTTCCTTCTTCCCTCTTCTCTCTTAATTCCTTTTCCTCTCTCTTTTTCTTCATCCCATCCTTGCTCTCTTCTCTTCTTTCCTCTCCCCCTCCCTCTCTCTCTCTCTAGCTTAGCAGTGAGGTGCATAAAAAAAAAAGAAAAAAAAAAAGCGCGGATTCCTCAGAGGTGATGCGGAAATACTTCTTCGGAACTCCTTAGCTGCTTCCAAGGCCGCATTCTGAGTCTCCATCTCACCCCACCCTTAACCCCTTCAGTACAGCCTTTCAGCGGTTTATTCTTGCTGCTCCCAGACGATTTTTATAAAGCTGGGGAGAGTGTCCTTGTAGCGGATTATGTTCTACATCTTCTTCTTATTATTATTATTATTATGTTGTTGTTGTTCTTCTTCTTCTTTTGTTGTTGTTCTTATGTTCTTATGTCCTTATTCTCCTTCTTCTTCTTCTTTCTCCTCCTCCTCCTCCTCCGCCTCTTCTTCTTCTTCCTCTTCTGATGTATCTAACACCCCTCCTCCCCTCTAGTTCAAAAGCCTCCCCCAAACTTAATATGACCGTGCGAAGATTTTTTTTTTTTTTTTTTTTTTTTTTTATGCGAGGAAGAAGGAACCAAAGGCCATGGCCCGCAGTAACAGTTCCCTCCAAGAGAAAAACAAAATACAATAGAGAGCCAAATTCAAGATCCGATCATTTTGAGATGCCTGGACACACTGCGTTTGAAAGACTGGAGATCATAGGCAGCAGGAAATACAGATAGAGGGAGACAGTTCCAGAGTTGACCTGTTGCATAAATGAAAGACTGGGAGTAACGGTTAACTCTTGCATTAGAGAGTTGGACAGAAAAGGGATGAGAGTTTGTTGCCAGACGGGTGCTACGCGCCCGTCGTAGAGGTGGAGGAATGCAAGCAGACAGTTCAGAGGAGCAGTGACCATTAAAGTAGCGATAGAAAAGAGATAAAGATGCAACAGTGCGGCGAAGAGACAGAGGTTGAAGGGAGTCAGTAAGAGGAGGATAGTTAATGAGACGAAAAGCCTTTGACTCCACCCTATTGAGAAAGAGCTGTATGTGGGGGAGCCTCCCCACATAGAGAGTTGTACTCACACAGGGGCGGATAAAACCTCTGTATAGAGTCAACAATTGTGCAGGGGTAAAGAAAGAGCGGAGTCGGCTTAGCACACCCAATCTCTTAGAAGCAGATTTTACAAGAGATGTAATATGATCTTTCCAAGATAAGTCCCGAGTAAATGAAACCCCAAGCATGTTCAAGGATGATGCAGGATTAAGCTGAATATTATTAAACATTAATGGGTATACCTGTGGAAGATTTTGTCGGGTTGATAGGTGTAAGAACTGAGTCTTAGATGCATTAAAGACAACCATATTATTTTTACCCCAGTCAGCGATACGAGCCAAGTCAGACATTAGGTGTGCCATAGCACACCTAAATTAAAGGCTTTCAGTATACCTAATGGAATGGAAGATGGTCTCCACTCACCTACAGGCCAATAATATACTTCTGTTTTAGCTGACATGATAAATAATAAACATACAAGAACGCAGTGCCGTTATAAATTTGTGGGTTTGTATAGCTTGATCTTTGACTATAAATTCACTGAAAAGGCTTAGATACAAGAAATAAATAAATTAATAAATAAAAGCTGTATCCTTGGCTTACGTGCCCAGACAATAACTGTACCATCAACATTATCATCGTCATCATCATAATCATCTTCCACGCCTTCTTATCATCATTATCATCATCATCATCATCACAACCGTCATCATTATCATCATCATCATCGTCATCTTCAACAGCACCCCTTGTTATCATCATTATCAGCATCATTACCACCACCGTCATCCTCCTCCTCCTCATCATCATCACCGTCATCATCTCCAACGCCTTGCACCATCCTGGGAACCCCCCTGACATGACACAATCTCCTCCAGGCTACTTTCTCCTCACATATCGACTTCTCTCACTAGCCTACTGCTCCACTCCCTTCTTATATGCTACATTTCTTCTTCTTTCTCCTCCTCCTCCTCCTTCTTCTTTTTCTTCTCCCCCTCCTTCTCCTCCTCTTCCTCCTCCCTCTTCTCCTTCTCGTCCTCTTCCTCCTCCTACACAGTCTCTTCTTCTTTCGTTTCCCTTTTCTTCTTTTCTTTTTCCTCTCCTCCTCATCATCATCCTTAGAACTCATTCTCCTTTTTTTTACTTCTTTTTCGTCTCCAAAAATACCCTCAGTACACATCATTCATCTTAACTAGACAGTGGTTTTCGTCCTTTTGCCGCCTATTTCTCGCAGCTCAGTGACTAAGTAATAAAAACAATACGATACTACTCCCATGCAGGATTTCCAAGCACTTCGTCTTGACTAGCACCATTTTTTAGCGTTAACCTCTTGCCATTGCTCAGCATTTAAGGCGAGACTGCAATTTTACGCCGAAAGTGAGCAGAGTATAAAGACTTTGAATAATCAGCATAAAAGATAATGATAACCCTCTCGTATTTTCCTTTAACTAACGCCAGACGATTTTATGCAGCTGAGAGGGAGTCATAGGAGCCTGGGAGTGTTGATATTGGTGCTACTGACCCTCACACGCTCGGAACAGCTCTGCCTCTCCACATCAGCTGACAACGTACAAACACAGAGTCAGCTGCGAGTGAGTCATGAGCACATAACAAACACAAAGGAATATAATCACATGCCAAAATTAATGCTACTTGTGTGTCGGATAATTCTGATATATATATATACACAGTTTTAGTGGGGAAAGAATTGGTTTTTAAAGTACACGTATATGATCTCTATTTCTTTATTTTGATATTGAATTAATTGATGAAACAACACATAAGAAAATACTAACATGCCGCCATCATCATCATCATCATCATCATCATCATCATCATCATTTTCCTGCTCTCCTTCTCCATTATCATCACCACCATTATCGTCATCAACATTATCCTCCTCCTCCTCCTCATCATCATCATCATCATCATCATTATCTTCCTCCTCCTCCTCATCATCATCATCATCATCTCCATCATCATCATCATCATCATTATCTTCCTCCTCCTCCTCCTCCTCCTCATTATCATCATCATCATCATCTACCAACACCCCAGTTCTAGATATGGGATGGGAAGAATAGAAAAAATGAAATAGTAGCACAAAACAAGAAGGGCTATGAACAGACTAACCCGTGAAAGGAGTCGTTCATTCATTCATCCACCATACAGCCTTTGCATTAGCCTGACACGTGCATAAATAGTGCTGGAGAGGGGGCCTTCAAGTGGTGGCACCGATATAACAGGGCACTCCACTGCCCGGATGTACAAACGTCCCTCAACTCCCTCACTATCCCCCCGAAAGAAGGATGGTGGACTGCAGGAGAGGAGCAACTTCAGCCTGTAGTCCACCGGGTTTACAATACAAATAAACCTTAGCTAACAACCACAACAACAACAATAACATGCTAAAATAAACCGGTATGGAAAAGGCGTTAAGAAAAATTTTCAAAGCTCGTGAGAATACACAGCAAAAAAATAAATAAATAAATAACATAATAATAATATTAAATAAATAGTAGGTGAGGTGTAAACTGGGCTGACATTTATAAAGAATCTTACCTAATTTCTACTAAAAACAAGTCTTCATTTGGCTATATTTAAAAATCATCTTAGGCAATTTCTTCGATACACTTGTCTTCATAATAGTCAAGTAATATCGTGAATAGTCTCGTTTTGTTATATTTTTCACATTTATATCAGATCTATACTCTGTTCACTTTAAATTGGAGTAAAATTGGCTTCTCTCCATCCCGCATACTGAGTTACAACGAGAGATAACATTGGAATTTCGTGGTGATCACGATGAAGTGCTTTGGAAAGGATAAGGACCCTTAGCATTGTCTTATTCTGTAATTGAGTTGAGAGAGAGAGAGAGAGTTACATAGAGTTACATAGATACACAGACCACACAGACCTTACGGTCCCTACGAGGTGGTCCGGCCTTAATCCTAATATAGTGCATAGGAGCAGGAGAAAAAGAGAGAGAGAGAGAGAGAGAGCGAAGCTACAAGAGAACGAAAATCTGTCATGTTAAAGTGAATGACCTATAGGTTGGGTGTGAAATTTTGGGGAGGTATACGGGTTAAGATAAATATATAAATAAACAATCTGAAATCCAACTGAAGCTAGAGAACATTCGCGAATACAGCCTCCTTCGTGTGATGGCACTGATATAACTATGTGGTGGAGCTGCCTGGCTATACAAATGTCCCACAACTTCCTCCCTATCCCCCAAAAGGAGGATGGCGGGCTGCAGGAGAGGGGAAGAGCCTGCAGTCCACTGAGTTCACATTTAGATGAACCTGGGGCTACAACAACGACTACTACCACTACTACTACTACTACTACTACTGATACTTATTTTTCGTATTTTTTTCACTTTAATCTCCTCTCTTCTTTGACTGTGGAGTTTATAATAGCTGTTAGAGTGAAGGCAAGCATATTTACGAACAGTTTATACACAAATTAAGCCTAAGAAAGTTTATGTATGCGACTCCTCTACACAATGTTGACTCTGGCCTGGGGGGTAGTGTGTGTGTGTGTGTGTGTGTGTGTGTGAGAGAGAGAGAGAGAGAGAGAATACAATATAATCCTTTTCCCCTCCTCTCGTCTCCCTATCAGTTGCACCATTCCATAAAGTTACATCATTCTCTGCCACCGTTAACCCTTCACCCCAACGACATCTTTCCTATACGTCAAATTACTTTAATCAGGTTATAAGCTTTCCAGTGTAAGCTGCATTAATATTCACTATAGACAATTGGACAGTGACGGTGGGTGAGCTATAGTAGTAGTAGTAGAAGTAGTGGTAGTAGCAGTAGTAGTAGCAATTGTTGTTGTTGTTCTTGTTGCTATGGAGTGTTGCACAGCGCTGGAGTCAAACAAAAGTGAAGCTTACAGTATCTTTGTAATTTTTTGTTTTCCGTATTCATATTTTTTCCATTTTTTTTTTTTTAAATAATCATGCGACCTATGTTTATTGTGTTATGTGCCTAGCTATTCTCCCTGATCGATTGCTTTCCCTTTTCTACGCATGCAGGCTGCCCCCTCCCCGCGCCCAGTGGGATTATACTACAGAACTTCGTCCAAAGAAACATCCGCCTCCGCATCAACATCCGCGGATGTTTAAATTCACATCCACATCCGTATCCGCATCAACATTCGCGGGGGTTTCAGTTCACAGCCACGTCCGCATACCCATCAACATCCGTGGGTGTTTCAGTTCACATCCACATCCGCATCAACAAACATCAAAAACTACCATCATAATTCTTTTCAGTATCAAATCCTTTACAGCATCAGTCATTTTATTACCTTGGGCCGCTCTACCTTCCAGTTTTTGTACGCATTTAAATTCTTTATTACTACACCTTCCACCATAAATAAATAAACAAAATGAGTTACTTCCTTAGCCTATTCTACCCTTCATTTCCTGTATTCATTTTTTTTTTTTTACTATGAAAACCGACACTGCCTCAACTATACTACTAGAAACCTGTGATCTACGTCTTGGCCACATCACCTTTCGGGCGCCTGGGTCTCGTATATGTTACCTGGGTTGAAGTAATTTGCGTTGGATGTCAGGTTAACCCCTATAGTCTGGTGATGTGATAGTTTTGTTTATTCTTGCTGCCTCCAGACGATTTTACTCAGTTCAGGAAAGACCTCTCGCACTGAAAGAGTTAATGAACGCTATATATAAATCCTCCAGTTCGAAGTTCTACGGTCTACCCTGCCCTGTTACTGATTCTCAGAGATTGCATGCCTCCGCCGATGCTAATGAAATTTATCATTTATTCCTGCATCCAAATCCTGATTCATCTCAAAATCTATGCAATTCTTCCTTGATCCGCTGCCTACCTATCCACCAGATTTTATCGAAATCATACTGCAACTTTTTGAGATATCTTGTTCACAGTGAGAGACAAACAGACAGGCACAGATGCATATATAATTTCCTCTTCCTTCGTTGGCAGAGGCAATAAAATAAGAAATACATCACTGGATTAAAGAGGTAAAGCGAAATATAACTCAGGTGTGTCCGCCAGCTAATCAACTTATGAGTCACCCTCCACAACGCATACCCACACAGCCTCAAGGTCATCCAGTGCTGGGGTTACCTGTGGCATCGGTTTATCATCTATGTCCTCTGTCTACCGATTCTCCTTCCTACGACCTCCAGCATTTCAGTGGGAATGTGTCCAGGATTTCGAAATTCTGATCTTAATATGACCTCTCTTTCGTGAGATTTTCTTTGCTAGGGGCTAATTTTGCAATCTGAGTTTTTGGGGCTCCCTTTTTCGCTATAATCAATCCGTGGGGGTGAATGGCGAGGTCTGTGTGTGCGTGTCTCTGTCTGTCTGTCTGTATGTGTGTATTGACTACCATATACACATTTTTTTTCTAACTCTGTGAAGGTAGGCACAAAGAAATTCCGAAAGCTCTTTGTTAGACCGTGACCCGAGACTAGCCAATGTTTTCGCGTAGGAGGGTCGTGTCTTTGTGTATTTTTTGTCGACACAGACCTCGTTACACCTATATCTTTGTGATTAATTTTGTATACATCATCTTAATATTGTCTTGAATGCTGCCTACATCTCTATATTACAGAAACTCTCTACAGCAATCACGTAGAAGAATATACCGAAGCGTAATATGCTAGATGTATGTGAGGATGGGGAGTTGCGAAATCTCTGAAGCCCACACGAATTCGGCCGTTTGTCGAGTTTCCTGCATTGTCGCATAACAACGCAGAAACCCGCCATGATAAACCTTGAAAGATAAAACCAGGGCGAAGTAATATGAAACCGGGAACGTCAGGCTGAGACACGTCGGGTGGATGGACGAAGGGAGCTGGAAGGGCCACGAAAGCCTGTGAAAAATCCTCCCGCATTCCTTCCCAACGGCCGTGAGTGTTCGAATCTTATTTAATGCCTTTATTTCTCTCTTTTCTATTTCATTTTTTGATCTACATAGCTTCCTGGGCGGGACTAATGACGTAATTTTGATCTTCGAGGGTGAAGTTCGCTGCGTAGGTGTAAATATTGGAACAAGGCCTATTATGGCGATGGTACACTCTCAAGATGCCCACATACCTTCATAACATGCCATACCTTTCCTCAGCCTCCCTCCCTTTCATCTTCGCCCTCCCTCATCTCTCTCTCTCTCTCTCTCTCTCTCTCTCTCTCTCTCTCTCTCTCTCTCCCCACTTATTCTGAACATCCTCCTTCATTTCTTCTCGGTCTCTTCCTTATAGTTCCCTCATCTCTCTCTCTCTCTCTCTCTCTCTCTCTCTCCTCCTCCTCCTCTTCTTCTTCCTCTCTCTCGTCTCCTTACCCCCTCCCTCCCTCTCTGCCCCCCCTCCCTCCTTCCTCCTCCCTCCCCTACCTTTCCCACAAGACTTAAATGAACTTTCTCACGCCCTGACTCCACACACACACACACACACACACACACACACACACAGTGGGTGAGAGAGAGAGAGAGAGAGAGAATGCTGAAAAGCCTCTGAATGCACCTGTTGAGAAGAGCTTTAGATGAACTCTCTCTCTCTCTCTCTCTCTAGAAAACCATAACACAAAAATAAGAGTTTGTACAATCAGCAACTAAGAGAGGCGGGAACAAAGACATTCGGCTAGGCACATCCCCTAGACGCTGATTCGGCAGTTATATAAATTAGAAAGAATACGGTATGTTAAGACTTAGAAAGATGGCTAGAAATTTCGACGCTAAGATTGTTGCTAGAAATGAATTATATATTTAAGTACAAACATAAAGAGATAGTCCACTGGATCTTACACATACACATAATTTTTACTGATATATATAGTATCTACACGCAGTTACTCTATTTCTTACTAATACACATATGCACATCGTTTCTGATATACGCATACACAGTACATACACCTTGTTTCTTATTCATACACATCCATACATTACAGACAGACACACAGATAGACAGGCAGACAGACAGACTGGTTTACATATATGCACACACACGCCTTGTTCTTACACACGCATATTCCATACACGCATTTTCTTACACACATGTACGTACATGCACACATACATGGACACAGTTTTACTTAATACATGCACATACCCATTCACATACTTTTTTGGATAAACACCCACACACAATGATCCACTCTCTCTCTCTCTCTCTCTCTCTCTCTCTCTCTCTCTCTCTCTCACACACACACACACACACACACACACACACACACACACACACACACACCATACACACACACACGGCTACCAAGTTAATTCCGTCCCTGAGGAATAAACCATATCTCGAGAGGCTCAGGGAATTAAACTTATTCTCTCTTAGAAAATGGAGACTTAGGGGACAGCTGATTGAATGTTTTAAGATTCTGAAAGGCTTTAGTAATACTGATTCAGGCAAGCTGTTCACAGTAATTGCCGAGACTGGAACTCGAGGAAATGGTATGAAGTTGCAAGCAAGGAGGGCTAATCTTGATACAACCAAAAACTTCTTCACTTACTCTGTTGTGAGTGAATGGAATAAACCCCGTGTGAATGTGATTGAGAATAGTATCATAAATATATTTCAAAAGAGACTGGACATGTATCTCGACGCGATTGGTATCGTTTAGTTAGGATGGAGCAATTATTGCATATTCGCGTCTACATTCATCTATTTATTAAAGTGCATGCATAGAGTAAGTATGTGGCTGTATGCCTAAATTCTCCATTTCCATATTATTCTACTTTCTGCCGATCCTATAAAATTCCTTCAGGTTTTTCTGTTCGGCAAATGCCGGAGGATCTGGAGGGTGGGGGAGAGAGCCTTCTGCTGTGCTATCCTTTTCTCCTGGTCCTATAACTATAGCACTGTATTAGTATTAAGGCCGGACCGCCTCGTAAGAAGCGTAAGGTCTGTGCGGTCTGTGTATCTGTGGAACTCCGTGTAACTCTCTTTCTCTCTCTCTCTCTCTCTCTCTCTCTCTCTCTCTCTCTCTCTCTCTCTCTCTCTCTCTCGTACCCTAAGAGTACAATGACCTAGGAAGACCTAGCTTCCGCCCCTTTCGCTATCCCAGACGCCCCACGCCATGCCTCTTTCCTTTGTCAGTATAAATCGCTAAGAAAAAAGCGTTACGGAGCCTCCCATGCCCGTCAGTGCATTTCCTTTCAAATTTACTGACCCCGATTTCGTCTTTTTTTCTTCTTGCTACTTGCAGACGAATTTATTCACCTGAGGAATGGTCTCGCACTGAAGGGGCTAATGGCATGATATCAGCTTTTCCCAGTTAAAGAAAATCTATCGCAAGGTAAATAAAGTCATATTGAAATAGAAAAAAATAAATACGCCATCGTAGTAAAAGGGTCAATGCATGCAAATTACATCGTTCATAAGAAAAGATAAATACCAAACACTATATTAAAAAGTAAGTCCAAATAATTCGCTTTAAAAAACTCGAATGCCGTGATGTGGGTGGTGAGTGTATTATATGGGTGGTGAGTGTGCTATGATGTGGGAGGTGAGTGTGTTGTGATAATGGGCTACACTGCACTGAGGATAAAGAGGGGTGTTCCGTGAGTAATAGCTTGTCTTGGATTGTTTTGTGAGTTATCATGTGTGTTGGATTGCTTTATGAGTTTCATTTTGTGTTGGACTGTTCTGTTTAACTTTCGTATTAGTGTTGCAGCAGGGAAGGGTGATGGCTGCAGTCTAGCAAGGTGCACTCATGTCTCTGTGGGTAGGATGGTTTGTGAGAGGTGCAAAGGAGGTTCGTGAAAGATGCTTTGTGGCTGAAGGACTTATCTTACCATCACATCTATGCGTCACTGGATTGTTTTCTAGTCCATTAATGCGACTGGATAGCACCTTACTTTACTGGTACATTTATATATATTTACCGGTGCATATCTCTATATAATTTACATTCCATGGCTGTGTATTATTTATGCACACTATTTCTATATTAAACACACAGGACTTATATTAGGGTGGCTTGGAAAATACGCACTGAGCTCAATAATACGTCACAGTGCAAGATGCTCTACGACGTCTTCCAAGTTACCAAGAATAAGGTTCACTGTAAGCATCAATTATACCGGAAGAGAGAGAGAGAGAGAGAGAGAGAGAGAGAGAGAGAGAGAGAGAGAGAGAGATAACATACAAAAAATTATTGAGGTGATAATATGTACAGCAAATGACTAACAGGTATATACTGCGAAATCTGTCAACGAAAATTTGGTTCGTTGTTGCTGTTGTGGCTCTAGACTAAGTAAACCCAGTGGACTGCAGGCTGAAGTTACACATCTGCAGCCCACCATCCTCCTTCTGGGGCAGAGGAAGGGAGATGTGTGTGCAACAGGGCAGTGGTATCGGTGCCACCACAACAAAACTACGTCGATATAAAAGTTCTAAATAACATACATAAGACAGTGTTAAAGTGATTCTGCAAAATAGATCGCCACTAAACAAATGCTATGAAGCTTTTCACCAACGGGAAGTGCCGTAAAAACTCATTTCCTTTCAAATTATCCCCGAGACCAAAGCTAGCCTTTCAGTCATTCATTTTGCGTCCACACGCGTTCTAGTTCATGCTACTTTTGTGTCATTATCACAAGTCAGTCCGTCATATCCCGTTTAGCTCACTTCCTCTGCAACAAATCTACTCTTTCCTTTCCGAGTTGCCATGCCACACTCCTTTTGTAACCCTTTCAGTTCGATGGTTTTATTTTCTTTTATCACTGCCTTCAGACGGTGCTGGAGAGGGACGCCTTCTTGTGGTGGCACCGATGTAACTCGGGGGTTCAACTGCCTGGCTATACAAACATCCCTCAGCTATTTCCCTATCCCCCGGAAGGATGATGGTGGACTGAGGGAGAAGGGAAACTTAAGACTGCAGTCCACCAGGTTCACATTCAGAGGAACCTGGGGCTACTACTTACACTACTTTCAGACGATTTTATTCAGTGGCACTGTTTAACCCGTGTGACAGTTTGCGTCAGTTATATCACTACGGTATATTATTCAGCTTCGGATGTCTGGCAGCAGGCCGAATACCCTAATTAAAGTCATTATATTGAAGGTATTAAAACCTGTCATTATTAAACCCTTTTTTCGTCTTGCTTTATGGCACATTTGATGCATCATTCATTTACCCCCTCAATATGTTGACATTTTATAGTTGATTCACGTTATTATAAAATCATTTTATTCAGTAAATAACTTAGGCGGTAACAATGGTTCAAAAGTCCTAAGCCAAATTTAATCGTCTGGGGATAACAAGAATCAAATAGAAATTACATCATAGGGTCGATAGAGCCAACTTAAATTTCTCCTTTGAAACATGACTTTAATAGGTTACATAACTCCTATTGTAAGGAAAATCAACAAGGAAATAGCTCACAGTTCAATAGTACCTTTGTGCAGTGTTAGACAAAACGGCAGGCTACATATATAAAGGATACGCAAGCTCTATAAGATATGCGTAATTATATATATCTCGGAGCTAGCTGGGAAAATAAGACAGATTTAGATATATTTACAGAATCGCTTAAGGCCTTGTGTAACATTGTTCCAGCTGTAAATGCGTTTCACCCCAGCAATCATAAACTGCACTAATACGCCAGCTCTACTCTCAAATTTTCTCCCACCCTCACCGTGCCTCTCTCACTCTACCTTCCTTCATCCCTCCTCTCCTCCGCCCTCTCTGTCTGCCTTTCTCCTTTCCTTCGTCCTCTTTCATTCTGCAACCAACTCTTCGCCCATCTTTCTCTTTCTCCATCCATTCGTCCCTTACTTCCTCTCAGCATCCCTCCCTCTCTCAGATTTTCTACCACCTTCCCCGTGCCTCTCTCTCTTTCTCACTCTCTAACTTCCTCCGTCTTTCCCTCCCCTCCTCTCCCTCCTCCACCCATCCCTCCTCTCCCTCTCCCTCTCTGGAGTCTGAACGTAACGTGAGCGTAGATATCTGAAGTTCATTTTTATTCTTTTATGTATTTTCCTCTGTTATATCGTTTTTAAATTCGCTCTTAAAATCTGATTCATGCGGTTATGACTTATTTAATTACGCTGTACCTAAAATGCATCACTTTGGCAAATATTAGGCGTATATTATCACACATTCCAAGGAAAAGTAGAAATATTCGGCGAGTTTAAAGTACGTCTGTCCTCACAATAATCACAGGATGAATGGGTCCGTAGTGAGAACCAATGAACTACTAGACATCGGCCACATCAGCCAATCGTAGCCCAGCTCTTATATGACGTCATTCCTTGCCCAATCATATTACAGGAAACGAAAATTTTGGCCAACCAGCGTGTGGCTACCATGACGTCACGGAACTCTGGCCTGGCTGAGCGAAGAGACGGGCGGCCATGACAGTAGTGGCCCGAATCGTGTGATCAGAGAGTGTTGGCCAGGTTTACTCGTTCCCCATGGTCAAAATGTCTCCCGTAGCGAATAAGGAGGAGACGGGGTCCAGGGACGAGGTGGACGAAGGTTTTCACTGTCCCTCCATCAGCCGGTGTGGCGAGGTAGAGGAAAATGGTGAAAGGGTGGCAGCTGGAGGCCACACCAATACTGTCACCAACAACAACATCCCTAACCACCACAACAAAGACTCCACCTCTCAGGAATCCACCAAACCCGCAGAGAACAGTGATAAATCAAATCCAGAGGCCACACCACCCAGTAAAAAAGAGACAGAGACGGAAAGTAAGAAAGATAAAGAGAAGGAAGAGGCTGCGGAAAAAGCCCGTTCTCTGGCCACCTTCATAGTGTCCACCCTGACGGGCCAGCGGAGTGGCGAAACTAAGGATGTAACAGAGGCCACTTTACTACGTTGTGTCAGGTCCATGATGGAGAAGCACGAGATATTATTCAAGGGGCAGATGAAGCGGCTGGGTATCACACGGGAGACTGGGTACCTCTCCTTCGTGGGGGTTGTTAATGAACTCTTCGAAATTGATGGTGAAGGTAAATTTCCACGAAACTTTCACTTCCGCTCCCAGGGATTAAGTCTCGAACCGTTGCCTATGATGATAACCTTTGCTGAATTAATCACCTCAACAGTTGTGCTTATAGTGGTTGGGTTTACATACCGTAATACAGGACTACTTAAACATGCTAAAATAGTGAATGTTATGCTGTTACTATTTGAGTTTTTCAACCTGTTCTTTTTATTCTGGTAATGGCATGTTTTATTTAATGAAAGGCCATTCTTTCCTGTGCTTCTCCAGACATTTATAGTTCCTTATACGTGTGTTCTTTGTAGTTGGTGGATCCTTCAGTAACCCACTGCCCTAGTACTTTGATGAACAGGCAGTTATCATTGTAAGTGAAGGATATATTCCAGATATCAATTTTCCCTCATTGATCCTGTAATTTGTAGGAAATGCAGACTGGTTTTATGGATAGCAGTGAAACCTTATTAAACAATTATTACTAAAAGCTACTGTTTGACTCCAAAGAAAAAAAAAAAAGTAAAGAGAACTTGCTGTAATGAGCTATCTTTTTTTTTTTTTTTTTTTTGTAATTGGACATTGGTCATTAGAGGATGCTGCTTAGATTTATTTTTTCCACAGTTTATCTCAGACTTTTAAGAATATCAGAGCTTCAGATACTCTGTAGTATCACCAAAATTTGGTTTTTGATGTGCATATTTGAGTCATCAGTTCTCATGATTGCTAATGAAAACATGCAGGACCATTATGGCCAAAGAACTCTGATGTTACAAAAACCATGAGCAGCTCTTTATTGTTTGGTGTCGCAGGAGACATGATAAATGTCTAAAAGTAAGAAGCATGATTGATCACAAAAAAATCACTCATGGTTGTATTATTACTTTTCACGCTGAATCGGTAGAAAGGAGGCCTTCAGTCCTAATGGACCCAGGGATCAAATCCCGGCTGGGGCAGGTTACGGTTTAAGGATTTGAATTTCATAAAAGCAGACTTTACTGATTTACCTGAAGACCAGCCAATGTGTCATAAAAATACCCCCACTAATACCAGTATACCAGTCATGTATGAGACAGCCCTAGCATGTATTCAATATGGACGGCGGGCATTAGTGCTGAAGGAATGACATGTGGAGGTGTGTAGGAGGACTACTGGGCCTTGGTATAGGCCCTGAAGCCTTTGATCAGAGTCAGACACATTAGAAAATAATAAGAAAAAAATTGGTAGTGGTATGCTTACAGTTAACAAGTTGGGAATAACATCTGCCGGTATTTATGATAAATTTGGTCAGTGATATAAAACATAAAACGTCATTATTGTCATCATATGACACCCTTCCCCCCCCCCCCTGGGAACACTGCAGCATAGGATGGCCTTGACAGAACTGCCTCCAGGCAGCCTTGTTCTTACATGCTTCTGGGTATTATAGCCACTCCCCATTCTGTGCATTCTGAATAATGTACTGTTTTGTCCACCTGGTACTGTTTTCCTCTTCCAGTATTACCTGTAGTCTCTTTTAAAGGTTTGAGCCCCCATCAACAGATATTCCATGAAAATCAAGTAGGGAAATATCTAAAGAAAAGTCCTAAACCATTGTATCTGGCTCATCCAGTGTGGCCTGTGCACATGAAAATGCCTACACCTACTGGGATGTAAAGAAGGGGAACCCCTTGCTTAGTGCAGTACAAGTTAAAGATTAGTTAGGATGTGTAATAAGGATCCAAAAATAAGTTTAAGGGGGCTGCAGAAGTATGAGAACTTGATAAATGAACAAATCCAGTAGCTACAGTACTCTGGTCACATTATCCTTGCCAAAGTACCAGTAACAGCATCACTGCTTATTACAGCGTGTCATTTAACAGTGAATGGGCAGGAAATGGCAAACATGAGTCATCATTATCTTTGCCTTACTCTGTCTTGGGGTACCCCTGGACATGGAATGGCTGTAACAGAATGACCTGTAGACTCCTGTATCCTGTCTTACTGCTCTCACTCTCAAACACCCTTCTTTCTCTCACCGGCATACTATTAACTCTCCCATACCACTAAAGGTTTGTCTTAATCATTTTATGTCTTTGATCTTACTTTCACAAACTTCCTTTGGCATCCTATCTACAGTATGTACTGTATAGGTCCATACTACCTCAATGTATAGTATTTCTGTGTATGCACTTAGTAATTTTACTTTTCACTTACCGTACTGTACATATATTGCCCATTCTTTCATTCCATAATACCATTTCTCTTAATTTTTTGTTACTTGCTGGTACACCATTGATCTTACTTATATCTGCACCTCTTCTTAGAAAGGTCACTTCTACAATGTACAGTACAACCTAGAAGGTTCCCTTTGACTCACTCTCCAGGTTTCACTCCTTTGTCAGCAGTATGACACTTTCATATAGGGTTCTCTGAATTGCCACCTTAACCATCCTCCACTTCAGAATACAACGAAGCTCACCAGTTATTCTTTCACGTAAAATAATGTCAGATTTTTAAATTGTGTGGTAGGGAAGGATGGGAGTTTAGTAAAGTACAAGAATGGGAATAGAAAGGAATTAAGGTTGCAGTAACAGTCAGGTACAAAAATCCATTTGCCTCTTTCAGCAGGATTCATAGATGCTTGAATGTGATGTAGTGGATTGAGGCCCATACAATCATCCGTTCTGTTATTAAAAAAAAAAAAAAAAAAAATACAGTACTAGTACTGTATCTTCAACCTCTACATTTCATGCAAGCATCTACAGTAGGATAGAAGTTGTGGAAGCAATGAAGAAAGTTAAATCAGGGAAAGCCCCAGGAATTGATGGAGTGTGTGGTGAAATGCTGAAGCATGGGGGAGAGATAGTAGTAGAATGGATGTGGAAGATGTGCAGATTGGCCTGGGAAGAAGGTAGAGTCCCGGAGGATTGGAAGTCAGGTATAATTATTCCCTTGTACAAAGGAAAAGGGGAAAAAGAAGTGTGTGGTAATCATAGGGGCATTTGTCTTCTTAGTATAATAGGAAAAGTGTATGGTAGGATACTTATTGACAGAGTTAGAGAAAGAACAGAGAAATTAGTTGGAGAAGAACAGGGAGGCTTTAGGAAGGGAAGAGGTTGTGTAGATCAGATATTCATTCTCAGATCTTTAGTGGAAAAGTTTCTAGAGAAGGGAAAGAAGTTGTATGCGGCTTTCATGGATTTGGAGAAAGCATATGACAGGGTGGATAGATTAGGATTGTGGAAAGTGTTAAGAATATATGGAATAGATGGGAAGTTGTTGAATGCTGTGAAGAGTATGTACGATGGTGCGAAGGCTGCAGTGCATGTGGATGGTGAACTAAGTGAATTTTTCTCTTTGAAAGTTGGGTTGAAACAGGGATGTGTCATGTCTCCATGGTTGTTCAATCTGTACATGGATGGGGTAACAAAAGAGGTACAAGGTAGGGTAGTGGATGTTGGAGTGGCCCTGGTGAGAGAGGATAGTGTTTGGAAACTCCCTGTACTGTTGTTTGCATATGATACCGTGTTGTTGAGTGAAGACGAAGGGGAGCTGCAAGGCTTGATGGATGAGTTTGAGAGAGTGTGTAAGAAACGGAATCTAAAGGTGAATGTAGGGAAGAGTAAAGTGATGGTCTTTGAGAGAGGTGAAGTCAGTGAATGTACAGCGAGGTTGGATGGTGAGGAATTGGAAAATGTGAGTACGTTTAAGTACTTGGGTAGTGTGATGAGTAAGGATGGAGGTTTGGAGGGTGAAGTGCTTGAAAGGGTACAGCAGGGAAGAAAGGTTGCTGGTTCTTTGAAAGCAGTGATAAGAAACAGGGAAGTGAGCATGGAAGTGAAAAAGTTACTACATGACAGTATTGTGATACCAACTCTAACGTACGGAAGTGAAGCTTGGACGTTGTTGGAAGGACACAAGTCAAGAGTGAGAGCCGTGGAAATGAGTTATTTAAGAGGAGCCTGTGGAGTCACATGGAGAGACAGGCTGACGAATGAGGATATAAAGGAGTGTTGTGGTGTGGATGTGGATGTGATAGGAAGCGTTATGAGGAACACACTGAGGTGGTTTGGCCATGTGGAGAGGATGGAGGGTGAAAGACTGACGAAGAGAGTGTATGTGAGTGAGGTGGAGGGGGAAAGAGGGAGGGGGAGGCCGAGGATGAGATGGAGAGATGGGGTGGAGAGGTATATGAGAGAGGGGGGTGTGAGTTGGGAGCAGGGGAGTGAAATGGCGGGGGACAGGGCGACTTGGAGGCGATTTGTTTGTGGCCACCCCAAACGGGATTGAGGCGTCTGGCAATAGATAGATAGATAGATCTACAGTATGACTCCAGCAATGAGAGTGGAAGAACTGAATGGACTTCTGTAGTTGAGAGCAGTGACATGGAAAACAACAATAACATTGGAAGTAAAGAAGTTACTGCATGGCATTATTGTGATCTCCACTTTAAATGTGTGCAAGTTCAGCTTGGACGTTATTTAAAGGACTCAAGTCAGGAGTGAGAGGAGTGGAAGTAAAATATCATAGGAGTGTGTGGTGTTACATAGAGAGAGAGACAGACAAGTGAAGAATTTGGAGAATGTTGTGGACTTGTGGTGTTGATGTGGATATTAATTAAAAGTGTCAGAAGTACCCTGTGGTGGTTTGGCCAGGTGAAGAGAATGAAGACTTTAACTAGGAGAGTGTATGGTATGTGAATAAGTGGGAAGTGGAAGGGAAGACTAAGGATGAAATGAAGGGATGAAGTGGAGGGGTATGTGAATGAGTGGTATAAATCGGAAGGAGGCAGCTTAATGGCGGAGGACATGGTGACATGGAGGCAATTTGTTCTTGGCTAACCCCCCCTTGATTAAGGTGTCTGGCTGTAGATAGATTGACTTATCTCACTAATGCATACAGTACGGTATATGTGTATGGCATGCTAGTACAGGCACTGTAACCACATTCAAAGAATTATTAGGTGAGAAATGACATTTGACAGTGTAGCTTGAAAAGTTATTGTACTGGGGGTTGAGATCAGAAAAACGTAGCCACTAGTTTCTTGATTGCTTCTGGTGTAATACATTGTATGAATCTCACCCCATTGTATGAATCTTACCCCAAACCAGTGAACAATTAAAAGTACTGATACTGTAGAAAAGACTGACGTACTCATTATATGTTTAATGCACTGTACTACTTTTTGCAGCTCATTGTACAAGTATGATAAGGGCTAATACAGTTTAGCTAATGGTGTTCGTCAGCAGTTTAGCATGAATTGTCCATCTCATTATGTAATGAGTCATTTTAAAGGGAACTGAGTTTAATTTCTGATGACTGACTTAATCAAGCATTCATACAGTTGTGTTAGTGTGTGTTGCTTTAACCCATCACGTCCCGACCACTTTTGCACCTCCGACACCCCCCAGTCCCGACCATTTTTGGAATTTTTTTTTTTTTGGCTAAAACCTCCGCTTTTGGTGAGAAACATCAAAAATTCATAGAGAAATGGCTCACCTGAGGTTTAAAATACTCGATACAGGTAGGAGTACCTCCTTACCTTACAGGGTTTTCTATCAGGCTGGCTGCAAAGAAAACGAGTTCTATGGGAGGATAACTATTCCACACTACTCCCAAACGGTATTTATTTATTTATTTGGTACGAATTTATATGTAGTATGAGAGTATATTGGTTTTCAAACAGTAATACAGGCATTATAAGCATTGTTTCACTCACTAACTCATCACCATTCCTGACCTTCTTTTGCCACATTACCTGATCATCATTTCTGACTGTTTCTTCCTCTAATGCTATGTAAACTTTGTTCTCCACATTGTCATCGATTGGGGAATCACTCTGGCCCTGAATGTCTTTATTGGCCAGGTCACTGGTAACAGGTGAATTGCCGAGACTATGGCGTGCGGGGGGGGGGGAGGTAATGTGGTGTAAGGCATTGTCCCTGCTTGGCATCTTGTAGAGGAATAGAGGAAGGTGTCCCATGTATACGTACGAAAAATCACGGGCGAAAATTGAAAATTGTGCAAATTAGGGACCTTGCAATTGCAAAACGTACCAGTACGTTGACGGGACTGGCAAATGCAAAATGTTGCAACGTACCCATACGTCGACGGGACGTCTCAGGTTAAAGGAGTTGAGGTTGAAGTTCATGTAAGAAAAATTGGTAGCTAATGGCTAGGATTTTTAAAAATTATTGGTACATTAATTTGGGCCAAAAATGGTCCAGATTAACCAGTGGCATCATCAGTCTTTTCAGTAGAGCACATGTAGGCCCTTAGGCTATCAGAGGTTTTTGTCATGTTGAACAGAATTGTCTGGTTGTAGGAAGAATAAAGTAAGTTGTCATCTTATTGGAAGGGTTAAGAGTCAAAGCAATAAGCTTCCAGAATCCTGCTGACAAAATATAACTGTATTTAGTACAATACCAGTACAGTACCGGTATATGGGATCTTCAGAAAAATGCCAGGAAGAGTTGATAGCCCCCCCCCCTCCAAATGGCAGTCTATGAGTAGCTGAGCTGAATGTTTTCATAAATTCCCCCCCCCCCTGCAAAATGGCCAAAAGTTATACTTCAGTTCATCGCCAGAGCAGGATTACTAAAGCTGTATAGTACAGATGTTCTTGGTGTCAGTTTGTAAACAAAAGAAACTAGTTTTGATTATGTTTTTAGTTTCTACAGTACCCCTTCAACAACGCAGTGAAACTAACCTAAGATCATCTAGAAGTCTTGAATATGACTGGGTTTTAGGGTTTAACAGCTTCATCAGTTTATCAAAGAGGATTATACAGTACTGTATATGAGCAGAGGTATATCAAATCCCTCTCAGCTTAAGAAATATAGCTGGCAGACAGTCCAGTGAAAAGTAGAAGTACACTCTAATGGTTAAGTAGGCAGCCTACCGTATGTCCCAAACTGAACCTCAGGCTTTTGCATTCTCTTACAAGATGTCACTTTAATAAGGCCATAGTTTGACCAAATAGCATACAAAAAATTATTAAGGGACCACTGGCCTATGCTGGAATAAATTAGAAAGAAGATACCATAGCTATGCCCATTTTACTCTAACCTGGCCCATAATTGCCATCTCTCCATCTTGAATATTGAGTTGTAACAGTAGATTAACACTAGACAATGGCATTAGTCATAAAAAAAGTGTTTTGGAAAGTATTTAGAGCCAAAGCATTATCTTATGCTGCCTCTGAGCTGTATGAAATAAGCTGCAAAAGGACAATATTCTAAGCTAAGGTAAAAGGGTCCAGTGAGCTGAGTTTTTGGGAATATGGGTTCCACCAACCACTCCTTACGTAGGTTATATTTTTGTGCCTTTTGTCTTACTCATATTCCACATAGTTCTTTCCTATCACACCACATACTGTACTTTGCTTCAGCCACATTAACTCCCTTAACCCTTCCCTCAGGTGGACAAAATCACAAGGTGGTAGAGTAAAATAGCTACAGTGCTTGAGTGTGTACCTGCCCTCTTAAGGGTTTAAGTAAAAGTTTATTTTTATGTCACTTCTATATCTTCAATTGCATTTTAGCGACATAATCATATAGTTCATTATGTCTGTAGATTACGTCTGTCGTCATATCTGTAGTTTCTCCACATTCAGCACCGTCTGATTCATTGTGAAGTTGACCTCGTTGACCATTTTTCTGAAGCTGAATAAAATTGTCAGTAACAAGAATAAATTGGCCATACACTACTGAAGGGGTTACTCTTCATAAGGGATCCTCTTTGATGTATAACAAAATACCAGTAATTTTCCAGAAGTAGTAATAAAGTAAAAATATGACATTGTTGAGCAGGGGCCTCACACAACTGAATATTTTAATCTGCTTTTAGTTTGAATTGAATGCCTACGTAATGCCTCTAACTTGCGGTAACTGAATCCCTGGTGTTTTATGTAATATTTGTGTAGAAATGAACCGAAAACATGTATTCCATGATCTATGTGCAATACCTTCTTATATGAATGTACTTATTTTTCAGGTAAAGTGGTAATAACGTGGGGCAGAATAGTAGCCCTGTATGCTTTTGGTGGGCAGATAGCGATGTACTGCCATGAGAAGGACATGCAGGACTTTGTTGGCACTATCGCAGACTTCTTGGGGCAGTATGCAGCGGAGGTGATCACTCCCTTCGTGGTCAAGTCAGGTGGTTGGGTAAGAATTTTACAAATGTGCATCCTGTTTGCTAATGCTTTCATTAGAAGATAGAACATTCTTGATGTGTGTAGGTATAATGCAGAGATACAGTGTGGTATTTAAAAGTTTGTGGTATTTAAAAGGTAGGAGAGTGGATGTTGGAGTGGCCCTAATGAGAGAGGGCAGTGTTTGGAAACTCCCTGTACTGTTGTTTGCAGATGATACTGTGTTGTTGAGTGAAGACGAAGGGGAGCTGCAAGGCTTGATGGATGAGTTTGGGAGAGTGTGCAAGAAACAGAATCTAAAGGTGAATGTAGGGAAGAGTAAAGTGATGGTCTTTGAGAGAGGTGAAATCAGTGAATGTACAGCAAGGTTGGATGGTGAAGAATTGGAAAATGTGAGGACGTTTAAGTACTTGGGTAGTGTGATGAGTAAGGATGGAGGTTTGGAGGGTGAAGTACTTGAAAGGGTACAGCAGGGAAGAAAGGTTGCTGGTTCTTTGAAAGCAGTGATAAGAAACAGGGAAGTGAGCATGGAAGTGAAACAGTTACTACATGACACTATTGTGATACCAACTCTAACGTATGGAAGTGAAGCTTGGACGTTGTTGGAAGGACACAAGTCAAGAATGAGAGCAGTGGAAATGAGTTATTTAAGAGGAGCCTGTGGAGTCATATGGAGAGACAGGCTGACGAATGAGGACCAGATATAAAGGAACATTGTGGTGTGGATGTGGATGTGATAGGAAGTGTTATGAGGAACACACTGAGGTGGTTTGGCCATGTGGAGAGGATGGAGGGTGAAAGACTGACAAAGAGAATGTATGTGAGTGAGATGGAGGGGGGAAGAGGGAGGGGGAGGCTGAGGATGGGATGGAGTGGAGAGGTATATGAGAGAGGGGGGTGTGAGTTGGGAGCAGGGCAGTGAAATGGTGGGGGAAAGGACGACGTGGAGGCGATTTGTTTGTGGCCACCCCAAACGGGTTTGAGGCGTCTGGCAATAGATAGATAGATAGAGATAGTGATATACCACTGAGGCCACAATATAATAACGGTAGGAGACTGACTTGCTGCTGGTAGTATAGCATAATTGAAAAGCCTCCAGTCACTTGTGGGAGATTTGAACCTTGCATCCACATAAAGACCAGTGCTGCAATTAGCATATTTGACATCTAGGGCCTAGAGTGGATAAAACAGGATAATTGTCAGACCGACTTGGATTGGTAATTGTGAAGTTGTGTGTGGTAGGTGTGCCTGTGAGGTGGTGCCAGAATCCCCAGGACTTGAATGAAGAATAAATGAAGAAGTGGCCCCTTTCATTTGGCATGTTGTTAATTAGTTCTCCCACTATCATATCTTTTTTCTCTCCCAGCTTTCTGGACCCTACCTCATCTCACCTGTAGATGAAAAAAGAGGTGGGACGGTGATGATGGTGATAGATATGTCATATTAATTTACGCCTCATGTTGCAGGCTGGTCTGAGTAAGGAGTTCCCTGCAGAGGATGACCTAGAGAACAAAGCGTGGAAGTTCCTCACTTGGACGGCAATAGGGCTGGGTCTGGCTGCCACTGCATCATTCTTCACCTCTCATTGATCCCTCATGTCATTCTTCCTCCTATACTATTACTGCATTCCTACTGACCCTCTTGTTTGTTCCTATTCATTTGTATTTTCTTTTTTCTGTCAAGCATTCTTTTTCAGTTACTTTCCTAATACTGGCACTTGTCTTCTCAGTTGATTCCATTTTCCAACGTTTTCTCTTCCTGTGAGGCGTCTTGTCCTCACATTTGCTCCCATTATGAGCATTTTCTTTTGTTAGGTGGCCTGTCCCCTCCCATCCTCCCTAATATTGTATGCTTCTTTTAGTTGTTCCTAAGACCCATTCTCCTTTAATTTACCTAATCTGTATTTCTCATGGCACCTCGCACATCACACCCTCTACCTCCCTCTTTTATCATGTAATTCCTGCAACTCCCTGTCTTCCCCACACACTGACCTCCACTCATCCCCCTCCCATCATTCTCAACTCACAGGCTGGTCCCTTCACAACCCTGGCACCTGTGAATCCAAATGATGTCCCTTTTTGTTTATTCTTGCTACTACCAGACTTCTTTCATTCAGCATGGAAAAGGCTTGATATTGAAAGGGTTTATTAGGGTTATATCTGACCTCTCTAGGTTTAGTAAAATCATCAAGAATTGCAAGAATAATATGAAAGATACATTCCTGAGCTGTTCTACACAGAATATCATCAGGTAGCAGCAAGAATATCAAAGGACATCACTTGGATTCAGTGGGTTAAGGATCACCTGTCACTGGAACCAACTCACTGGACATGAGCCCAGGAGGGTTAACTAACAATGCAAGAGCCACATCATTGGTCGTAAATACCCCAACCACAGTGCTTCCTCCCTTCTGAGCTGCTAACTACTGTGTGTGAGGCAGGGGCCAGATTCACAAACAAACTTACAATCATCACAAGGAGTCACAAAAAGCCATCCTTGTGATCCCCCCCCCCTTTACTCCATGATTTGTTTTTCCCGTGAAGTCTACAGTAAAGTAGAGAAATTTCTTATTAAAGTTCTGTTGCCATCTATAAAGCTGATTTACCAGTGTCCCTAATTTACAGTGCTGGAGTGTCCCTAATTTACAGTGCTGGTTGTATGAAAAAAGTGATATTTTTCACACATAGTGTTGAGTGTAATAACAAGGATTGATGCTTATATCTTGGAAGAACAGGAATCATGGGAAGATTCTTTCTGTGTCCTTTGTGGAAAACAGTAATTTGTGATAATTTTTCTTTTGAAACGAAGATTTGTTCTAGTAGGAACAAGGGATAAGGCAAGATTCAGCACTGATTTGTCCTTGGAGGCAGGGTTGTGGAGTCATCTGTTTTTGGTCGGAGTCGGTAAAATTCCCACGACCCCAACTCTAAGCTTTTTGGTTCTGAAATGATATCAATCATATCTTTTCAATACTGTATTCAGTTTATTTTACAACCATGTACAGTGGTTCGTTTTTATGCAAGCACTGTAAGTAGAGAATTTAAAATAGTTATAAGAATTGCATTTGTCAAAATTCAATATTATTCATTTACCTGCATCATGTCCATGTGCCATATTTCGTACAGTATACTGTATACAGTACTTAAATGGAGTCGGAGTCGTACTATACTTGTACAATTTCTGGAGTCAGAGTTGGGAAGTATTATCACTGACTCCAAAACCCTGCTTGGGGGAGGGAAAAAAAAAAAAAATACAGTAGGAAATTGATAGTAAATTTGTGTGTGAATCTAGGCCCCGGTGTAATAGTGGTGTTATATCCTGGGAAACATTGTAATCAAAATATATCATTGATAATTTTAATGTGGTTGATGCATAGTCTGGAGCAGCTCCCAGATTTATTATGCAGTGTGCTAAGTTGTGTGTGGCTGGCAGGGGAAACAACAGAATCAGCAGATTGTTTGTGTGCACCCACAATTGGGATCCAAGAAAAGCATCAGCAGATGGCAGTAAACATCTTCATTAACTAACCACCTCACTCCTGTGATGTTTTATTTTACTCTTACTACCCTTGGATTATTACACATACCAAGTAGTTTTGAAGAGACTTTTCATACCAGAGGGCTAGGTATAGCCTAAATTAACCTCTTAATCATATAATACAGGTCTGTAAATCTTTGTAAAAATAATTTGGAGGTTGCAAGAATTAACTAAAATTTCAGTCACTGGATTGAAGGGGTTAGTGTTATTTGTAATTTTGGCTGCTACATCACATTCCATTACTTTTTTCAACATTTCATAGAATATGCAGTACAGTACTTGCTGTGTTTTGAACCAAAGTGGACCAAACAGAATCTCTTGACTGTAGATGGTAGTGTAGTGGGGCAAAAGTAAACAGCAAGTCAGTTCTGTATTACCTCCGTGAAGGTGTAGGGGCCCAGGCTAATGTAATCCAGTGTATATAAAGGTAGTTGACAGCTTGCTTCTCTTGATGGTAATTATATACATGATCAAAAAATCTTCTGTACACATTTGGGGATTCAGACCTATTCAGGGCTGTCACACCAGCTTGGACTTTGTAACCAGTGGATGAAGTGACTCAGAGGTGTAGTTGGTAGAGGCCATGGGTTCAAGCAGTGTGTGTGCTAACACAGTACTGTACTTGAAATTCAAGAGGTTTCTGAAGGTTTATCCACCTCTTTATAAGCTACCATTGGTATAGGGTGCTTTCCTGTGGTTCAGATTATCTGGACTGCGTAAGCCCTGCCTGGGGCCACCATACACTCCCAGTAGGGGTAGTAAAGGACTGGCTGTCATTGGTGACATGGGAGAGGTAGTGGGACGAAAATTGAGTGCTCTGTCTAACCTGTATTGCCATTGTTGCATGATGTTTGTGGATCCCATCATGTCCATTACAGTATGATCGAGTTCCAGTATTGTTATTGTTGTTGCTGTATGAAGTGATGCCTGTGGTGGTTGCCTGAATTTAATTTAGGTGAAATATTTTTATTTCTTCTTAACAAATAATTATGTATGTGTTAATGCAAGATTTTGATTGTTACTATTGTGAGATGGATACATTCATTTTTGTTTCAGAAAACCACAGTAATGATGTAGATAGGGAAAGTAATGATATGCAGTGTGTCTTGATATCATAACATCATGAACTTTTCAAAAGGCAGAATATATCCACTTATGGAAGTGTTGTATGTTGGGAAGTTAACAGTCCTGGTCCGCCTTTGACCCCCTTTAATGGGTTCAAGTTGGGTCAGAACTTGTATCTTCTCAGTAAAGTATACAGCACTTCTTTATGTGGGTATAAATTTTCCAGATGATATTCTGTGCTTCTTATGAGTTGGATGAATGTATACTGTGTGAGTTGAGAATGTCCAGATGTCACAAGGGGTCAGAGTGTCGTATGGGGAAGAGTGTACCTGATTCCTAATGTATAGAAAGAGTCACTTGTAACTGCGAGGGAGTCTTATGGTAGTAAGGAAAAAAAAATACAATAGTTCCATTATACAAGTTTATGATGCTATAGAAAGGTATATAATTTCTTGTGTATATATACTATAGAATAGTTAGGTTTCTCACTTCCTACAGCATAGCACTAATGATCTAGTCGGTAGATTTCTTTAATAACAGTTGTCCAGTGATATGACCTATATAAAGCTTTGATCTGGCAGTCTTTCATGTCCTCTTGTGATCACCTTGTCAGGCTTGTTCCACTGTGCCAGTAGAGTATGTCAGCTGTGTATTTACCATTGATTCACCCACCTTTATTTTTGCCTGTGTTAATATTTACATGGAGATGTAAATTGTACAATGAACAGGCCTGATGAGGGAGTATCGCAGGCGCCAGGGAGAATTAGTTAACGCATTTCAGTATGTGAGAGTAATTAATTTCACTATAATCAAGCCTACTAGGACAGTGTAATGTGGCTTAGTCCTGGTAATGCTGGCTATGTCTGGTATGTTATGTCTATTGAAAGTCTTTCAAATATTGATTGTGCTCCTGTGTTTCATATTATAATGCAAACTTTCCCAGCTGTGATTCTGGCTAGTGTATTATTTTATTTATGTATTTTTCAGTTTTGAAGAAACATTAAGGAGTCTGACAGTCCAGTTTATAAGTCTGAGTTTCACAGGGTGGTCCATATATAATGCATCTCAGATCTCATGTTGCAGGGACAGCTGTATGGTTGTGCAAGGAGCAGATAAATTATTTTGGCTCCTTTGTGAAATCTGTAATCAACCATGCAATTAGTGGACTTAAAAATTAGATAGTATAATGAAAGAAAAAGGTTATGGAAAGTATAAAATGATGCAGGTTAGAACGGTTAGGGCTGAGTGTACCGTTCACAAAAAACACAAGATTTGGAATGCTTAATATGTGAACCTCTCTGTACATATATACTTCTGTACAAAGTTTGGTTTCTGCTTGTGAAATCATATGAAAGCACAATGTTTTATGGGGTGAACAGTAATGGCATTTGGTCGGTGACAACCTATGCAGGCATAGCTCTCACCACATGAAGGTACTCAGCTTCATATACATGTCAAATATTGTTGCTGAGTATTAGCATCCCAGCATAGAGCATTGCAAGATTTTCTGGAGTTTCTGTGCGTTATCCATAAATTGCAGCTGAAAATAATTTTGTTTGAGCTGAGAACTATGTTGGTGACCAGGAGGATGCTCTGGCAGACAGCCAATAGTGGCATGACAATCCTAACATAGTACAGTACAGGATCTTGGCTCGAACTGGTACTGTTTCATGCAGTGAAATATGCCCACGTGAGACACTCTTCTCTATGCTAGTGCTTACTCTTAATATTTGTTCATTTGGATATATTATAGCATTCAAAGTTATTAGTGTCATTTTTTGTAGATGTTTTATATAAACAACACAACACATATTTGTTTACCTACCTTTAGCCTGTACATGAAAAGTCAGGGTAGATATGCAGGGAGTACAGGTATATTATTATTAGAAAATATGGAGGAACTGTTTATGTGTATGCCTGCGTGCATGCGTGTGTGTGTCATCATCATCATCATCATCTGGACCTCCTTTCCCACCCTTGGGCAGGGTGAGGAGTAGCAACGTCCAGACAGCCTAAGTTTGCCCAGTCCAATTGGCCACACTTCCATTCACTCATCATTTAAACCCCTGGACTCCTGGCTCTATCTGATATGCCAAAAACATTCACAACATTATGTAGCTTCACATAAATATATCCAATAGAGTCAATCCAGACACTGTCACCTTAAAAAGGTGTTCCAAATCCCTGATCATGCACTTATCACAACATTCATCCAGCCAGCTCGATCTCGTCAATCCCATAGCATCATCGACTTCCATACCTCTCTTCCTACGCACTCATCCACCATATCCTTCCACCTTCTCCTTGGTCTACCTCACCTTCAAAATCACTCAGATACACCATCTTCACTCTATTGTCATCCATTCTTTCCATGTGACCATACCATCTCAGCATGCTTTCTTTGATTCTGGTGTCCACAGACTTCCTCACTCCACATCTTCCACGAATTGCAATATTTTGTATCCTATCCACACTCTGTACTCCACACATTCCTCAGCAGTCCCATCTCCAATGTTCTTACTCTTGACTTTTCATTTTCATGCCACACCTTAGTCTTGCATCCAAATGTTAAAGTTGGCACTAACACTCCTTCATGTAAGCCTCATGCAGCTGCAACACTCAAGCCTCTTTCTTATCAAGGTCTTCACAGCACCTTTATATATACACACACCAGTGTGTGCATTAAAAAATCATTTTTTATTACAAGGCTTCAGTGCAAAGTTTAGTTATCCTTCATCTGTTGTTAGTTATGTTGTACTTATTTCTCTTGTGACAGCAGAATGGTGTAGAGTATTTTTTAAAATCTGGGTGTTGGACAAAGATGCTGTCAAAATTTGTATCAAAATTTACCTGGCTGTAGATCTGTGGGTACAGTTCAACTATTGTACATGTTTAAAGTGAGGTTATAATAGGATTTGGTAAAAGAGAATGTACTGACTTCTGAGACTGAACAAAGGGAAATGATGTAATGTGTATGAGTGGCATAGAGGATACAGAAAACAGTGGAAGGCTGGCAAGCAGAGAGTGCCTAAGTGATGTGATGAAAGGATGGGAAGAGGAATCTGGAAGTGAGCTCTTTGAGGTTGGCAGGTTTGGATTGGTTGGAAGAAATAATGAGTATCACCAATACGCTGAGATCAGAGATCAGTTTTATAATGGCCAGCTTGTGTGAATTTTGGGTAAGGTTGGATTTGTATGTATCCCTCCTTTGCATGTGTGCTTAGTTACCATGGCATGCAAGAGCCAGTTACCATCATTCAGCATCATCATTCTGACTTTTTGTAAAACCTAGCCTATTATAGGTTGAGGAAAAATCAGTGTAAAATTTGACCTTGCACCAGCCCATGTAAGGCTGTGCATTTTCAGGGAAGAGAGGCAGAACTGCTGCCTGGTGGTGGTCTCAGGATTCATCATAGATTCTCTTGAACAACTTATTTCTGTGGGTAATACAGGTAGATTGATTTAACTCCTTCAGTCCGGTGATGTCTTTGTATTTTATTCTTCTTATTCCCTGGACAATTTTCTTTTGCTAAAGGGAGACTTCTAGTAGGGCAGGAGTTACTGAAGGCTATATATAACTTCTCCAGTTTGAAGGTCTCTGCTGAGCTGAGTGAAGCTGCCAGGTGATTGCAAGGGCATGGTAAAAATTAAAAAATACACCACCAGATTTAGGGACTTAAAGGGTCAACCCCCCAACCTGCCTATTTAAAGCCGTGTGTGTGTGTCACCCCTCTCCTAGCAGAATGGCATTC
Organism: Coenobita brevimanus; assembly: GCF_032717465.1. Classification (NCBI taxonomy): domain Eukaryota; kingdom Metazoa; phylum Arthropoda; class Malacostraca; order Decapoda; family Coenobitidae; genus Coenobita; species Coenobita brevimanus. The sequence continues at coordinate 3,306,158 of NC_137025.1, read as the reverse complement.
CCCCTCCACCCCCACTGGTGAGTTCAGTGTGAATGCTCCATCTGTGAAAACTTACAATATCTATTGTACTGACAACCTGCACATGTCTGATATTGGCAGACAGTTCTGCTGCCGTATACTATGCACATTGTTTTAAAAAGTTTTTAGAGCTGCTGAAGGGCAACTGGTCAAAGAATATCTGGGTCTGTTACATCCTATAAACTGTTCACTTCTAAGACTACCTCAACTTCCATCATTACCTGCATCCTTTTGCATCCATCTTGCTAGGAAAAAGTGAGCTAGAGATAGATACAAATACAGAAGGAAGGGGGGGATCAGGAAGGGATAGAAACCTTATACTGTATGTTGAAGGAAGGTGACAAGTACTCAAGAACATACACTCCATTCTAAAAACAACCAGCAATACTAAGAACGACTGACATCCAATGGTGCAGTGTCAGCAAAATATGTATGATTTTGTTTTCAGATATCACAATACAAAGAAATTTCAGAAATGTAAAGCTTCTGTGCTGCTATCATAATATAAGCACATTAATAACCCTATTTTTCACATGACAAGGTATGTTTTCAGCAAATATTTGAATGTTATAAAGGCTTTAGTGTGAAATGTGGATGAAATGGGTGGGAAGAAAAACACAAGAAAGAGCTCAAGTTCTTCATTTCTCTTCTTTTAGTGTGACAGTGACTGTACTAAAACACATGATTACGCACTGACAGAGATGATGGGTTGGGGGTAAGGACTGTTTGCCGAAATACAGGCTGAAAGTGTGATGCAAGATTAGTAAATGGCCCATGATATCCTAGCAGCAATGAGATGATGTCAATGGCATATGGTGTTCCAAGGGAGTCACCAAACCAAGTTCTAAGCAACACCCAAAGTTGCATAAATTTGCTGATAATGAGAAGCAGTGCCAGTATGCCACATCTGAACCTGAGACAGCATCAGGGTGCAGCAGAGATCTAGCTAGTTTCTGACATGTATCATATTTACTTGGCTATTTCAGCAAATAGCATATTGTAAAGTAATTGCAACTACAGTCATTCATGTTAATGTCACCAACAAACATAAGAATATGCCACAGCTCTCCGGTATACTACCAGGAAGAGAAGTTTATCTAATATTTCACCTTTTCTACTACTCACCTCCCTCTGGTAGCTATTATTCTTCAGCTGAGAGACACCTGGTATGCTGCTCTGTCCATAGATAATTCTCTTCAATATGAAGTATCAGGAAGGCAAGTGTTGGATATGCCCAAACTGTGAAGTAAATGATGGGTGGGTATACAAACTGCCAAATGTCTGCTATATACCAATGCCACATTAATTTCAAATGAGGCATACTGTGAATGTAATGCTGAACTCTAACTCTCCACTTCATATCAGCAGTACTCTCATCTCCTCCCTTTCGTTTTGGTGCGACGGCCAATCACAGGCAAGTGTTGGGACACCTGGGTGAGGGGCAGCTTAAGTATGAAGTCTTGGCTGGATGTTCGGAATGTTGCACCAATCAACTTCATCATGAGCTGCAGTCTAAGGGCACAATACAATTCACTTAAGTTTGCTTATGAATTCATCTTCCATACTTAGCTTATGACAAGATGATATATACAGTATTATGTTCAGCAGATAGCTAGAAATTTAGTTTGCATAACCCTGTCAGTACAATATGCCTCTCTTTAGGTTAGTAACATCATCTGGAAAAGAAATGTTACTAAAATAAAATTCTTGGGCCACATGGAATAATTCTTTCACTCTGACAGTATTTATTCTATCCAGTAACCATAAGGTGGATTTTATTCAACTGAGATCTCTTGGACCAAAGAAGTTTAGGACCACTTCACTGGCTATTTTATGGATAAATACTTGCTTAAAAAAGATTATCCTTAAAACCAACATAGTAATTTGTATTGTAACAAGCTGAATGAGATTTGTTAAACATCAGTACAGTATTAACAAGACTGTCCATGCAGGATGTTAAAAGCATAATTCTTCAGGATAATAAGTTACATCAAGACAGCAGGCCAAGCAGCTAGACTGAGTTTTAGCCAAATGTAGAGGCATGCTTGCAAATGTCTGAGAGCAGTGAGTGTTTTTTAAGATGTGAATGGGAAAGCACAAAACGCTAGAACAGATGGGGTGCCTGGATGATGGGATGTACCCACCAAAGTGGATGGAAATGGTAGTACCCTGATGAGTATTTGTGTAGAGATGATAGAGGATTTGTACTTGACAAAAGCATGTATTTGAGGCTGGGGGCATGCCAATGACAGGTTCAAAAGTGATTAGTAAAATGAGACAGGAGGAGGCAGTTGCTGGAGGGGGGGGGGGGGGGGGGGGAATTGGATAGATATTGAGGAGGTGGTGGAATGTTAGTGTAAGGGATTCAGAAATGAAATCTGTGTAGCATGCATGTAATGTAAGGGGTGAAGAGAAATGACAAAATGGGATGAAAGGAACAGTACAGTGGAATGAAGTTACATGAGCTGTGGAAGAAGAGGAGGCATATAATGACTTGATAAGAAGTTGAGGAATATAGGATGTAGAGAGATGGAAAAGAGAGTTATATGTTAAAAAAAAAAAAAAAAAAAAAAAAAAAAAAAAAAAGTGTAAAATGGTGGGAATATAAGAAAATGTTTTCTAGAGGAGGTCAAGAAAGTACAACAGGGTGATATGGGAAGTGGTAGATGGCTGAAAGATAAATATGACAATGTTGATGAAGAAAAATAGTGATTTGATGGAGAGAGAGCATTTTAAGGAGTTCCTGAATAGAGAACAAAGTTGTGCAGTATCAGTTATTGGGGAATGGCTGGGAGAAGGAAAGTGTGAAGGGAGAACGAGACCTTTAGGATGGAAGTGTTTTAGGCATTGAAGAAAGTCAAAATGGTAAAAGTCCAGGCACTGAGGGAGTGTGCAGTGAAATGTTTAAAGGGGGCTGGGAAGAAAGTAAAGTTTCAAAGGACTGAAAGCCTAGAAATGTAGTTGCCCTTTACAAAGGAAATTCGGGAAGGAGCAGTGTACGGAAATGATAAAAGTATTTGTTTTTTACTGCAATAACAAAGATATATGATAGGAAGTTTACTGACAGGGAAATAACCAGGGAATTACAGAGGAATGCAACCATCCATCCCTCCCTCATCCAATCCTGCATTGCCCCATGAGGAGCGTAGGAGCCCGGGGCTAGGCAGTTGGTCCCGACATTTAAGATGAGAGTGAACATGTTCTGTTTATACCAATTCATACATATTAGGAGTATATGAGACTGAATGCACTTTAGGTTGAATTTGCTCATACACATGTGCACCAAGCAGCAATCTCGCAGCATGTGCAATAAGGCAGCTTCTCAAGAGCTGGGCTGTAGGTTGTTACAGTCAATCTGAGAGGGCGAAGCTAGGAGGCAACACATACATCACATTCTATCAGTTCCCCAATAAACAATATTTAATTTTTTTTTTAATGCAAGGAAGAAGGAACCAACGGCCAGGAGCCCACATGTTTGGATTCAACATCACCATCCCCTAATCAAAGATTAAAATGGCGGCAGTGCATTGTTGTATCCTTGTCTTAGAATTATTAGCAAGTGAGGCTCAACATTCCAGAGTTTTATGCAAGCAGCCTGAAGATTTTATTTGCACTGCCACTTGAGCTCTGCTGCTGGTCTTCACTGTTTTCAGTCATAATTTGATGGTGTTCCTGCCCTGTACCTATCCAAGACAATTCCAACATTCCTGTCCTGCAACTTGTGGAGGAGTCAAGATATTGCCACTGCAGTTATATGCAGATTATTCCTATAACTGTGCTCCCTGTGCAACAGTAAAAGCTCTGCCCTGTTCTGGTGACAACTCCTTCATGCCAATCGAACACATCTCCAGTTCATGTGTTTCCTTTCCAATCAACAGCCATGTTTGGCCCAGTGGAGCCGAGTTTATGAGATACAGCATGTCCGTTGTGGCCCCACTTAACTTCATCGCAGTGTGACAGATTTCCAATCAGTACATTAAGCTTCTTCTCCCTGGTGGCTGCCGCTACCAGCATTCGTAGTCCACTTGCTGCTACAGTACTGTACTAGCACTCACTGCCTGCCTGCCGCTATTGTACAATACTGTTCTAGCACTCACAGTCCACCTGCTTCTACTATACAGTACTGTACTAGCACTCATAGCCCACCTACTGCTACTGTATGGTACTGTACTAGCACTCATGGCCCACGGGCAACTACAGTACTAGTGCTTATTGCCAGCCTGCTGCAACAATACTAACACTCACTGTCCACTTGTTGTTACAGTACTAGTGCTCACTGTCCATCTGCTGCTACAAGACTAATGTTCATTGCTCACTCATCGCTGCCAACTGGCACTGCCAACTTATTCAGAGGCTGCTGACTTTGAGAATGATATGATTTGAAGATCTTTCCATCATCTACCCTTCCTGTTTCACTCTACTCAGTTCACTCACTGTATGCTGCTATGCCAATTACTCTCATCTTCTAAAAATCACCATGGCTAAACAAACTATTTTATTAGCATTTGGTATACACTACCTGTACTTTAACATACACAATTTCACATAACAGTGGTATAATTTATCTGTGAAGGTAAATGAAGAATGTTTACATTTTTTCCTAGTCCTGAAATTTGAATTCAACATTTTCAAATACCCATAGGCTATTCACCATGACCTTAACAGTGGTAGGCTTTGGCCTAAAAATTTTTCACTAATATGGAAGTCACTGTCAAGAAAACCATGTAATACCTGAAACTAGAAGATCAAGAAGTCACAAGAGAAAATTACAGAAGATAAGAGATAGATATGTAAGGAAGCATAGTTTTCCAGTAAGATGTATTGACACATGGAACTGTGTATCAGATGAGGTTGTGTGCAAAAGAAATGTAGCTATGACAAACTAAGGAAAGAATACAAGACATTACGAGCTTGGCTCCGTCACGTTAAAACATAAATAGGTGTGTGTGCTCATGCAACCACCCCACACACTCTCTCTCTCACTCTACTAGTGTAGGTATAAATAGAGGCGTACTCTTTTATCTCATCTTCCTAAAAACTTTTGTGAAAAAAGGAAACCTGGAACATGATTCCATTATGACTAAATTATGAAGTACAGCCTTCATATTAGGCATACTTATATTATCTCAGCATATTTTCCTACATACCAACAGAGTAAAACTAACTTCAGACAAGGCTGATGAACTAATATATATATTGCAATCCACACGAGGGGAAGGAAAACCAAATTCCACGGTTTATGGGTTAAATTAGGAGAGATTAGTGTATGTCGGGCTATACAGCAGTACACAGAATATATTAGGTTAAACTGCGACTACACACTCACCTGTCCCTGTTAAGTGGCACTGATTGGAGAAGCACCTTGAGAGACAGCTGGTACTTGTTGACAATAAAGGCCAGAACCAGCAACAAGCACATCACTTGGTCCTCAGCCTTCTTACTCCGTACTCTGGTGAAATGAAATACAGTAACACTCTCATGCCTATATCTTCTCTCCTACTCTATCCAGCTCAGTCCAGACAATTTAAATCAGCTGAGAGAGAGTCATAGGAGCCTGTGTTCAGTAATACCAATACCATTACCCCATCATGGTTGCATCTTCTCTCATATCCTATTTCAGTCAATGCCACACAATTTTATTTAGCTGAAAGTCAGTTAATGGAGCCTAAGCGTTTTAATGCTGGTACCATTACCCCACGCATAGCTGCATCTTTTTCATTCATCTAATCCGGCATTACCCCATGAGAAGCATAGGAGCGTGTGGCTAGGCAAGTTGGTCCTGACATTTAAAATAAGTGACCAGCCTCACTCATCCCTGAGTGGCATTATGTGAGAAACAGACCTACTGTCATATGTTACTTCAGCAAATGCCAGCCAATTTCATTCAGCTGGGAGAAAATCCCTGGAGCATGAGTGTGTTAATTCTGATCCTAAGCCACAATCATCCATTCTCTCATATTTTATTCCAGCGAACACCTTAACTAATTCAGTTCAAACTGAGTCACAGGAGCCTTAGACTGTTAACCCTTTCAGTTTGATAAATCATTTTTACAGTTCTATATTCTCTCCTTTATCTTTAGTCTCACTGGTCCTCAGTCTGTTGAAATAAAAACTCAGTATAATCTCTTCAGTACCATGCCATCTTATCACATCTGTTCCTGTCATCTCAAGATAATTTTATTCAGCTCCAGAGAGACTTTTAAACAGGATGAGCTAGATGTAGCCTTCATCAACCCATTCTGGCCAGGTATCATCTACAGATGCATGAATCTACTTGGACTCAAATACTGGGCAACATCTGCAGATGCAGGCAACAACATCAATTAAATTGAAGTCACAGAAAGAAGCAACAGTCTTGAATAATCACCCCTAATGCTAGGAAGAAAATATAAAAATATATTCCCTCCTCCTCCTGGGGTGTCTGGAAAGGAGACAGAAGTGAAAATAGCAAGCTAGAAAGCAAGTGATTGTAGGCTTAAAAAAAAAAAAAAAAAAAAAAAAAAAAAAAAAAAAAAAAATAGGGGGGGGGGGGGGGAACCTGCACTCAGCATGTTCAAGTTTCTCACCTTCTATGCTTTCCTTCAGTGTAGTTTCGGAAAATATGCTTTCTAATCATGTATGGGCAATCTTTCATGACCTTGTTATCATTCAGTTCATGCCCCTTGAGCCGCAAGAAGAACAGTAGGTGTTGGATATACAGACTCAGGCAACACAACCTCAAACGCTTTGTTTCATCCTGTTCTTCCTTGGCGACGGACAGTAGTTCGATGACAAGGAGGGAGAAACTGTGGAGAGAAAACATTCATCAATATAAAGCACAATAAATCTGTGTAAACTGGATGGGGACTGGGGAGGGGGGTCCTCAAAGACAACCAGCATTAGGACGTTCGTTTTCATTTTTGAAGGCTCCAACATGCTTGCATGGATCAGTCTAGTCACGTAATGGCGGGTCTCCATGCTGCTCAATCTCTGGCGGCTTCCCTATTTAGTCCCTTAACCCTGAGGTCAAACTCAATTACCTCGTCCCAAGTCATTTTCAATCTACCTCTCACTACCCTTCCCTCAACATTAATACTTCTGAATTTCTGCACCCAATTATCATCTCCCATCCTCTCCACATGCCCAAACCATCTCAATCTACCTCTCCTCATCACAACACCAATACACTCCAGTCCCATCCTATCTCTCAACTCTTCCATCATAAACCTAGCTCCCGCACGCCTTGCACTCAAGGATACACTGCACATCCACCTCATCTTTGCCATTTCTGTATGTTTGAGCCTGTGAATATCCTCTTCCTTTACTGCCCAGGTCTCACAACCATACAGCATTACACTCCTAACACATGCTGCATACAATGATCCCTTAGCACAGAGGGAGAGCCCTCTCAATGTCAGGAGAGGCAACAGCTCCCTGAACTTCTCCCAACCACTCCTAACTCTAGCCACAGAGTGCCCCACTTCCAGCACATAACATGTCACTCAAATAACAAAACTCTTCCATACACTCAAGAGACTCACCAGCAAATTCAATCCTTTCACGCCCGGCAATATCCACATGCTCTCACTGACACACCACACACATGAAATGAGCATTATCTCACAGTCTACCTCTAATACCATTACATCTCTTATGCACCCACTTATCACAAACACTGCACAAGATGGAATTACTTCCCATGCCCTTATGACATATCGCACATGGCCAGTCTTCCTCTTCATTGACAGTACTGTCCCCAGCCCTAGATACCATCACTTCTGTTTTATCTGCATTTACTCTTTCCATATCATCTTTCCACTTCCTAAATCTTTCCTCCACCTCCCTTTCATTCTCTGCAAACAACACCAAATCACCAGCATACATTTCCCACGGAAGTCCATTTCTAATGTCACATGAAAGGGCTTCATGTACCATGATAAACAACAAGGGGCTCAAGCCTGACCCCTGATGCACACCAACATTCACGGAAAACTCATCACTCAATTCTCCATTCACTCTTACCTGGGTGTGAGCGCCCACATACATGGCCATAACCACCCTAACCAACCACTCCTCGATACCAAGCTTTCTCATTGCCCACCTCACCAGCTCTCTAGGGACTCTGTCAAAGACCTCCAAATCAACAAAAACAAAGTACAGTTCCCTTTTCTTTCCCATATATTTTTCCTGAAGCTGTGGAACAATGAATATGGCATCAGTGGTCCCTTTGCCTGGCATAAACTTAAACTGCATCTCATCAATATTCACTTTTTCTCTAATCATATCTTCTAGAACTCTCTCTAGTATCTTCATCATCTGGTAAAAGCTTTATGCCTCTATAATTTCCTCTTTCCAAGGCATCACCCTTCCCCTTGTACACATTTACAATTACACTCTTCAGACAATCATCTGGAACAACACACTCATTTAACTGTATTAATCAGGCCAGTGACTAACCTCACTCATACTGTATTTCTCTCTGAAGCTTTCAATATTTCAGCAGTCAACCCACACACACCTGCTGCTTTCCCCACCTGCATCCTGCCTCTTGCTCCGCTCACAGTTGCAGAATCAATGAAAGGCCAAGGACCAAACACTGGATCTGCTGGCTCCAAACCTTCCCTGTCCCAGTCAAACTTCTCATTCAACAACCAGCTGTAATGCTCTCTCCATACATCTTTAATATCCCCACTGTTCACCACAACCCTTCCTTCATCATTCTTCACACACTGCTCACCTATGATAATCCTACTCTCCCTCTTCATCTGATCTTCCACCTTAAAAATCATACTCCTCCCTTCCACACAATTTAGGTTATCAAGTACAGGTCTCTGTGACTCGACTTCACCCTGTAAACCTCTTTTCTAGCCCTATGCTTGGTAGCCAAGTATTCCTCTTTGTTACCACCCTTCTTCCACTCCCGGAAAAGCCTTCTTATCTCGTTAACTGCAGCTCTACACCCTCATCCCACCACCAAATCACATTATGTCTTGGTGGGCCTCTTGTCCATCCACATACTGAATCAGAAACTCTCAAGAGGTTGGTCTTCAGGGCTCTGTACTCTTCATTAACACTTCCGTACACGTCTCTCTGTTCAGCCACCACTCTCCTCATCTCGCTATAGAAGGCACCCCTTACTGCTTGTTTTTTCAACTTCTATACTTTCCTCCTAGATGCATAGGCCCTCTTTTTCATCACCCTCACCTTAAGCATCATGTCACATATCAATAACTTGTGTTGGTGCACACAAGTCCTCGCTCCCTATCATTTTAAAATACCCTATTTGATTCTGAATAATGCCAGATTTTAAAAGTTAGGAGAGATCACTTGGGGTGATGGGGTTAAAATAATAACTGGTAAACAATGATTTACAAACTCCATCAAAACATGCTGTATTGTAAAACTGTAACTCTCATCTTAAATGTTGGGACCAACTGCCTAGCCCCAGGCTCCTACACTCCTCATGGGGCAATGTAGGTTTGGATGATAGATGGATGGTTAGTTTGATAAAAGTACAGTATATATATATATATATATATATATATATATATATATATATATATATATATATATATATATATACTTTACCTAAGCCAGTGTTGCCCTATAAGGAGTGTAAGTTCCTGAAGCTGGGCAAACTGGTCCTGACATTTATGAAGAAAGAGACCAGCCCCAACCACCCCTTGGCTATAAACCTGCACCAGCTCAATCCGACTGGCGTGCCTTAATTACCTACTAAATCACCAGGTGCCATATTTTGGTTATATGGTTACCACCCAGCATAGCAAATGGATTCCTGGTGTACAGGAAACCATGTGGCTTGTCACTCAATGTAGAGTCACCCATAAACAGAAAGATGAGGAAAGAATGAAGGAAAGAAAGACAGAAGAGGAAGGAAGGAAGAATGGAAAGGGCAGTCACCTGAGAGCCGCACTACATGGAGTGAGTGGATGGTGTGCATCCCCACCTATACATACCGGTAATATATATACACACACCTAGAATAATATACTGTGTGGAGTGATATCAGTTGGTGATATGAAGTGTTGGTGATGAAAGCAAGTACATTCAAATGAACGGTTGCCAGATGCCACTCTCTCAGGTGCTTTTGGTTAATCCCGTCTCCATAAATAAATCCTTTTAATTCTATTTAGTTTATGGGCTATGTTTCTAGCTGCAGGGGTTCGACACAACCTAATTCACAATAATGATGATGACAATACAAAATCCTCCCACTCTCTAAAAACAAAAATTTTCACATATGTTTTTTCATACCGGGTAATCATCGTGAATTTCACATCTAGGAGATGGAATGTGGTAGAATTCAGAAACAAAGAAAGACACAGCCCAAAGCTAAGAGAACTATCACAGCATGCTCAGTCAAATGGACAACAAAATCATTCACATATAATCCAAGCCTTCAAAATCCTGGCTCTGTCTTATAAACAAAGTCAACTACAATTACTTATTTGCTTTCTTTTTAAATATGCCTCACGATCATCTGTGGAACAGTCATTTCATCTGCTACTAAATAAAAAAGGGGTGCAACCCTTGTTATAGGCATCTCCATATATATCCATCCCTTGTTTCGGTCTTAGCCTCCTTAATTTCCATACTTATTTGCTTTCTTACATATTTATTTATCATATCCACCGTTCATATACCTGACCTACCACACTTTCTCAGTTTCATTAACTGACTGACTTTCTTTGTATTTCCCACAAATCATTGTTTCCATTTCAGTTTAATCTAAGCAGCCCACACACAGTACGTAACAGTCCCCTTACCACTCCTACATATTTCTTGAATTTTCTTTCTTTTTCTTTTAAACTTTTTATAAACAGTAAAACTGGATCTTTTGAAACCTGTATCGGCAATCCAGTGCCATGTCTGGGGGCATTATGTCAAGACACAAAACCACCTATGTAAAAACCATGCCTGGCTTGCCACCAGCCAGTGCCAATGAAGAGGTGGCGTTGTAAAAGGTTGAAAGATGGCAGAAAGCCATATGGGTGAGTGTGTACACATACACACACACAAACAGAATTGACAATACAAACTAACATACAGTTTTAATCCAGAGCACTATAAACTTCCCTCACCTTGAGTCAGGATACCGTGTTTCAAGGAACTCCTCAGCCGATTCTTGGAGGTGAGCCAGGAAGTAGTCAGGTGCAATGTCCTCGAGCTTGTACACATCCTCCACACAGTCGGCCTGGCCAATTGAGAGGAAGATAAATGTAAGCCTTTATTCTATTTAGCTTACTAGGTTTTCTAGCACCTTGCTTACCAGGATATTACTGCTCATAAGACATTTAGTGTTCTCTATGTTGGTATTTATGTAATTTATGTTAGTATTAAAGGGACATAAAATACCACAGTAAAGAATAATGAGATGTAACTAGTGAAGCAATTTGTTAAGGAAAGGTGCTAGTGGCCTTCCTGGAGTAATGAGACTACAAAATTACGGATACCCAACTCATCATCAACTAATGTTAATGGTAATAGATAATTCCACATCACTCTTTGCAATATGTAAGCGTTCAAGGTAGATTATCATAAGAGCATTAAGGAGCAGCCTACATCATTTTCTTTTTTTTATTTATGGTTTGAATGATGATGAAGCTTTAAGGATACCTGTCTTATGCTTATGGAGAGAGAGAGAGAGCAGATTCTCATGGATATGAACCGATGTACAGAATACCTGATCTACACCCCAACTGGTGATTCTGACCACTGGACCACCATGTCACTCTCTCTCACACACACACACACAAAGGTGCATGTCAACATCATCATCATCCAGACCTCCTTTCACACCCTTGGACAGGGTGAGGAGTAGCACATCCAGACAGCCTAAGTTTGCCCAATCCTATGGGCCACGTTAACATTCACTCATCATTCAAGCCCCTGGAATCCTGGCTCTATCTGATATGCCAAAAAGATCCACCACATTCTGTAGCTTCACATAAATGTATCCTACAGAGTCAATCATGTCACATATCTTTTTCAAATACAGCATTTGCTTAAAATGTAAAGTAAAGAACATAAATATTTGTCTGACTGCTCTCACAATGAAAAAGAGTATAAAAAAATTTAGTGTTGATGCAAGGCATGTGTATTGTAAAGGTGGGCTAGGAAGAAAATAAAAAAATTGTGAATATTTGTACAGTATTCAAGGCATGTGCAGAGTATATGTACCGGTAAGCTGGACATACATTTTTTTGTGTGTATGCACATACTGTATTCACCAGTAAACAAGGAATCTGGAAAAGGATTACAGGAAAATGAAATGCTGAGGGAGAGAAGGTTGTGGGATAATGAGCACTGAACAAGAACAGGGAATTTTTAATTGAAGTTTGAGCAGACAGAGCATACACCTGATGACTATCCAGCACTACTTCATGCATAATTCATCCAAAAGACTTTACTCTGTCAGTTCTTTAACCTCGTCAGCATCCATCACTTGCTTCCTCCCACAAACATTTACCATACCCATCCATGTTTCACATTCGTTTTTAAAGGCTCCAACATGCTTGCATGCATCGGACTTGGTCACCTAATGGTGGCTCTCCAAGCTGCTCAATCTCTGGCAGCCTCCCTATTCAGTCCCTTATCCCTAAGGTCATGCTCAATGACCTCATCACAGATCTTTTTTGGTCTACCTCTCACAACCCTACTCCTAACATTAACACTTCTCACTTTCTGCATCCAACTGCCATCCCCCATCCTCTCCAAATGTCCAAACCCCCTCAATCTACCCCTCTTCATCATCTACAAACTCAATCACATACAAGGACTACAATTACATGATCATTAATCTCCTTACAAGACAATGTGATAATCTCTGTGCCTTTATAATAGTGCAAAAAAGAACTGGATGATGGATGAACGAATCAAATGATGCATGAGCCAATCATTCATTCACTGGAGAAATCAATAATCCACTAAACATTACAGTAACCCACTGAGCTATGGGATATTTATGGACTCACCTCTCTGTCGCATGGAGGGAGGATGGACTGCAGTGCCTCAGCACGCCCGTCACCCCATCCTGCCTCCACAACCTCTGGGTCCACCTCAGTTTTTGAAAATGCTTGACTGACGGCACCGGACATAGTCTCTGTATCAACCTGAGGAATAAAAAGGTGATTAATTCCAATTAATATGGAAAATCCATCAACCTATTTACAGGTAGATGCCACAAACCCAGATGGGGTGGCCATGTTTTATGATTAGGCATGTACTACCAGGGGAGGGGGGGATAACCTAACTGAAATCCCTTTTTAGTTACCTCTTATATCACACAGGGAATACTTTTTTTTCTCACTATATGTATGTCCTTATTGTAACCAAACCTTACCTAGGGTCTATGGTTTGAATTAATTTTTTACCCTTGGGCCAGCCATCATCTAAGGCTGAGTTCAGCCTATCCCAAAGAACAGATTTTAGTTGTGTATAGGATATGTATATTTAGTAGCTTCTGCCCAAACCTTCAAAAAGAAAAAATATTTCATAAATCTTTCCAAAACACAATAAAGAATATTGTCCACAGTAAACATCTGGACTAGTGGTACTGTATATAAAAGAGCACCTGAATGTATGCTTAACCATAGTGATCAGATGAAACTGCTATACAGTAGATGGAGAGGCTCTTAAAATTTAATTTCACAAAATGAGAACCTGTTGTTGTGGCCCCTGGCTCATCTGAAATAAAAATCCAGTGAACTGTATGATTAAGCTGCCCTTCTCCCGCGGCCCACCATCCTCCTTTCAGAGGATGAGGATGGGGAAATACTGTAGCTGAAGGATGCTTGTACAGTATAACTAGGCAGTTGAGTTGCCCACTTATACCAGTGCCACCAAAAAAAAAAAGTATCCCTCTCTAGCACCTAAGAACCTGGTAAAATTAATATATGGAACTGTGCTGTGAATGGGAGACCGAGAAGTCTACATAAAATGGCAATGCCAATTAAACTACCATATCAAGTTTTGTGACTGTACAATCCCCTGCAAAAATTGCATTCCACCCCTACACCTTCAGTAACCCATAACATCATATTAGCCTGGACCAAGTTGTGTGTAGTCAGTGTAATACATTAAATTTGGTTAACTGACCCATAGTTTGTGCCTTAGGAAAAATGTAAGTGCCTGTGGCAATGATTTTTTATGAATGTTTAATTAACCTTATTGATTTTTATTTTTTGTCAAACTGGCTCACAGAAAATTCAAAGTGCAGTACTGAATACTGTAATATGTATGTTAATTTTTAGGATCATAAGAGGTATATTTTAGTGCCCTAAAGTTACAAATAAAGGGCCATGTTTCCATTCACTCGCCATTCAAGCCCCTGGAATCCTGGCTCAAACTGATACCCCAAAAACTTTCACCACATTCTGTAGCTTCACATAAACGTATCTGACAAGTTAATCCAGACGCTGTTATGCTGAAAAGGGGTGCCAATTCCCTGATCATGTGCTTCTCACAACATTCATCCAGCCAGCTCAATCTCTTATCAGTTCCGTAGCTTCACCGACTTCCATACCTCTCTTCCTCACACACTAATCCACCATAGCCCTCCACCTTCTCCTTGGCCTACCTCACCTCCTCCCTCCTTCAAATTTGCTCAGATATACCTTTTTCACCAATCTAGTGTTATCCATTCTCTCTACATGACCATATAATCTTGGTACACTCCCTTCGATTCTGGTGTCCACAGACTTCCTCACTCCGCATCTTTCATGAATCACATTATTTCGTATCCTATCCACTCTCTGTATTCCACATAGACTCCTCAGCAGTTCCATCTCCACTGCTCTCACTCTTGACTTTCATTTTCATGCCACATCATAGGCTCAATCGGTAAAGAGGTGGCCTGCAGTCCTTACGGACCCAGGTTCGAATCCCAGCTGGGGCAGGGAACACTTTAAGGATTTGAATTTCATTAAATCAGGCTTTACTGATCTACCAGAAGACCCGCCGACATGTCGTAAAAATACCCCCGCTAATACCAATACACCAGTCCTGTATGAGACAGCCCTAGCATGTATTCAATATGGACGGTGGGTTAGCGCCGAAGTGGTGACATGTACAGTAGAGGTGTATGGTATGTAGGAGGACTGCTGGGCCTTGATAGCAGGCTGTGAAGCCTACGCCCAGAGTCGGGGGTAAAGTTGGCACTAACACTCCTTCATGTAAGCCAGCTACATTCCTTCCTTGTGTCACTCTACTTTCCACTTCTTTGGCACATTTTCCTCTCTCTTCTATCACTGAACCCAGGTATTTGAACTCTCTCATCAATTCCAGTCTCTCTCCATTCACTGTAACATCACACTGGGAGTTAGCTTCTCTCTTGATTACCATCACTTTACCTTTTTCTACGTTTACTCTTAAGGCACGACGCTCACAGACATCAGCAAAGCTTTACACCAGTCTACCAAGCTCTTGTCTAGTATTTGCAAGTAGTACTGCATCATCAACATACAACAAATCTGAGATATTCTATCCATCACCATTCATTACCAATGCCATCCCCCTCTCCATTACTCATGTTTTTACTTCTCTCATCACCCCTCCTTTCCTGACACACATTCTTCAGTCACTTCCCACTCATTTTCTCCTGGTACTCCATCACAACCCATTATGTTATTCTCAGGACCAGTGCCTACTCTTTCATTCATATCACCCATTACAATCACTTTATAGCTCCTGTGCATTTCTCCCACTGCTTCATCCAGCTCATCCCCAAACTTGTCTTTCTCTCTCTCACTCCTGTCATCACACGGTGCATACGCTACAATCACTGCCACTCTCACCTTCTCAAACTTGAACCTGACATACAAACATCTCAAGGTGACACATTTGTAATCTCTCATTCCTCTCTGCCATACTTCATTCATCAACAAAGCAACTCCTTCCTTGCATTTTCCTCGCCCATTCATGCCCAACCTTACAAACTTGACACCCTCCCACTCCTTTACTTCATACCCTTTCATCTTTGTCTCACACAATACCATCATGGCATATCTTGCACTCGTGAACACATTCACCACTTCTCCCCGCTTGCTCTCCCCATTCACTCCTCTCACACTCCACATGGCCATGCGAATCTGCCCATTTGGTTGGGGCAGATAATAAAAAATTCTCACAGATCCATCTACAATAACCCACTTCGTTTATCTTACTTCAACTCTGAACTTCTTTTTATATATATATATATATATATATATATATATATATATATATATATATATATATATACTGTATATATATATATATATATATAAATATATATATATATATATATATATATATATATATATATATATATATATATATATACTGTATATATATATATATATATATATAAAGAGGGGGGGGGGGGGGGAAACAGTATTTTGGTCATGAAAAACACTTACCTCTCAGAAAGGGAAATACATAGCTTTGGCACAACCCTGTTAAGACAACTCTGAAAGAGCCAAGGATGGAATAAGTAAGGCCCATCACAAATAGACCTTACTATATACAGTAAATGCCTAAGAGACACACCTGGAACTGCTTCCTCCTGGAAACAGCCTGTCTGGCTTTTTTGCTACCAAATGCCTCAGCAATAGCCTCCTGTTTCTCCAAGTAGCTGCGGCTGTGGGTCTCTATCCCTCCCTTTAGAGCCTCGAGATGAGAGGACTGGCGTAATGGACGCAAACAATAATTTGACATTTCAAACAGCTTCATCTTACCTGGGGAAATTATATTATTGTTACAATGCTGGATGGCTGTAAAACATGAAGAGTAAAATATGTTCGCAATATCGGGCACAATGAAATGTGAATGGTGAGGCAGTTGTGTATCACAATGAGGGAGAATGTGTGCTGGTTTAACAGGATATTTGGATATGAAGTGTTAATAAAGTGAAGTGCAT
Source organism: Coenobita brevimanus (assembly GCF_032717465.1). NCBI lineage: Eukaryota > Metazoa > Arthropoda > Malacostraca > Decapoda > Coenobitidae > Coenobita > Coenobita brevimanus. Next base: position 3,289,243 of record NC_137025.1, on the reverse strand, counting down.
ATGAATGCTTAGGTAGTTTAAACATGCAAAGAGAATGTGCAAAGGTGGTGGAAAACTTCCAGATCTCCTAAAATGGAGATTTTAGAGAAAGAGAAGATGATCCATTCCTCTTTAAAGGTGCTACAGTCAAAGAAATTTGGATACACCACAGAGTTAGGGGATACATCACAGTACAGAGACTGACATGATACTAACAGCCAAAGTGTTGAGAAGTCAGACAATTCAAGTTTTGGAACATGAGAAACAAGTTACTGGGATACAAAATAAAGCCTCTTACTACTAGAAATTGTCAATTAAACAGAATCTGCTATTACCTTGAATAATGTACCAATGTACACCTACCCTGGCAAAAGGGTTAATGTTTGCGCATGAATCCTGGCAAGGCATGAATGCTAAAAGTATACAGTAGTCAGTGCAGTGAGAATGCGGTTAAAAGTATTCAGTTGTCAGTGCAGTAAGAATGTGGCTAAAAGTAAACAGTAGTCAGTGCAGTGAGAATGCGGCTTGCAGACACTGGATAGGATAACAAGTACAGATTTTCAAAGATATGGGGTATGGAGGCCTAAAGATAAAAGGCTAGAAAAATGCATGCTTATGTGATATGGCCAAACAATAAGAAAAGGTAAGACTATAGTGGTAAAAAATGTTACCCAGGAGACACTGACGGCAGAGCATAAGTAATCAGCCAGTGTTCCTGTACCTATCCTTTCTGGTGTAGCTATTATGACTCACAATTTAACATCAAATTACAATGCAACACGGCACACATCATCATTCATCATCATCATCTGGACCTCCTTTTCTACCCTAGGGCAGGTTGAGGAGTAGCATGTCCAGATTCCCTAAGTTTCTCCAATTCAATGGGCCACACTTCCATTCACTCATCATTCAAGCTCCTGGAATCCTGGCTCTATCAAATATGCACATACACAAAATTAAACTTCAATCATAGGCATTATATCAATCTTATGTCAACAGCTTTGAGAAGCCATGGCTAGAATAATGAGTAAAAGAAGTGATAGCTTCCTCTATATACGGTAAAGACACAAAAAACACTGGACATGAAACGACCATTAAAAATAATAATAATAAATAAATAAATAAATACCGGTACATAAGGCAACCACGGAACATAACTATAAAACTAGTCTTCCAATGCACCATACCCATGTACAAGGTTGCACAAGAAGGTTTTTACAGACAATTCTCACCGTAAGTAAAAGATGCTCCAAAACATCACATCTTTTCCCACACAATTGATACTGGATATTTCGGGAAACTGGTCAATCAACTTTACAAGTAGCAGGGAAGAATTGACAGGTAAATTCTCTGTATTCAGTATGGATTATATCACATGAAAGAGTGTCAGAAAGTTGGCTTATAAAGAGGACTTATTTTATGAGCACTTGTAGTAGGTGGTGGCAACAACCATCCACTCACTTGATGTAGTGTTGCCTACTTCTTCCTTCACCTTCATCATTCTTTTTCTGTGTCTGCCCTCCTCTCTTCCTATTTCTCCCATCTTTACTGTCACTTTTTATTACAGTACTCTTACACTGAGTGACAAGCCTAATGGTTTCCTGTAAGCCAGGAAACCATTTACAATGCTGGTTGGTAACCATATAACCAACCCATACATGTTCCCTACGTGTCAACAAGTGGGTTGGTGGGGGGTTAGTGCCCCTCCCCGTAAAACAACTCAAAGACAAATGGCCACCTCTTACGGGATTTTGACATGGTTATAGATAAATGGATGGATTGACTTTACAAGCATACAGTCATATACAGAAAGTCCTTATTGTAAGGTATTAACTCTTACAGATAAACAGGAAAATTGCCTATGAAGGTTCCACTGTTACCTATAAATGCCAAATTTCTGTTCCCCCAATTTGCAATACTAGTTGTAAGGAAAAGGTTTGGACATATTATACCAAACCACCAACACAAAAAGAGAATTTAAAGTACATTCACACAAACATCCAAGTACAGTACAATATATGCGTGCACACTTAAATACAGTCTCACCTGTGTCTTTGTCCAGGACACCAAGGAATGTTTTTGTGCTGCTGCCACGGAAAGCATCACCCCCAAAGCTGGTTCCTCCATAGTGTTGATTCTGAGCTGTGGCAGTCAGTGCTCGTCGCCGCTGTCTGCGTATGTCATTTGATGTGTTCTGGTGAAGAGTTACACAAAGCGTATCCATTGGCCGGCCATTGGCAAAGTCAACTGTAATAAAAGAAATTAAACACATAGTACCTTTTTTACTCTAACTTGGCCTAAAACTGCCTTCTCTTCATCTAGAATGCTGCACTGAACCAAACAATTACTGGTATTAACCAAAGATTAACACAAGATGGTGGTAGTCACGAAGATGTGCCATGAAAAGGATGTTGCACGACAGTATTGTCTTATTTTGCCATTGTGCTGCATGAAATAAGGTGAAAAAGACAAAAATCTGAGTCAAGTTATGGCAAAAGGACTAAAGACTGTTTTTTAAGCACAATTCACCACCCATGGCAAAAACAATAATACATACAAACTTCGAAATACAGTCAGAATAAAAGTCATAAAATCACATGAAGGGCTTTCATTAAAAAAAAAAAAAAAAAAAAAAAAAAAAAAAAAAAAAAGTGGTCTTATCTTGAAAATTACCTGATAATTACTTACCAAACAGGTGCGGCGATTCCACCTGTATTGTAACAAACTCACGATCTCAAGGTAAGTAATCCTGGTATAAAAGCAAAATAGATACCGGTAATTAACTGTTTCACTATGGGTGCAAGAAGTGACTGGAAAAAGACAAAATATATATACCTATTTTGGGGTATTCAAGGAAGCAGCCAGGCAATGTGTACTGACAATCTCTCGGATGGGCCACATTCAGTCAACTTTAGCCGCGTTTTTATCAACCATCGCTCTGACTGGATGCGTTAGTGTATTCCGTGTCAGACCAGTGTGAAATGGTTTAACAAAACCTAACCAAACCAAACCTAATCCTATCTAACCTCATCTGTGTTTGTGGCCAGCTTTCAGATTTTATAAAGCCCGTCAGGAACGTTACATATGGCCAGCTACTGGCAGACGTCGGCAGAATCTTTGCGCATTCTTTACTTTCATTTATGGCTTTCACAGGTAAATTTATAAAAATCGCCAGTAACTGTGGTAATCAAGGAATAATAACAAGTAACCTATGAAAGACTCACTTCACTGGAAAATATGGAATGACAATGTCTGTTTGGTAAATAATTAATAATTACCCATTGCTGTACCTTAATGGTGCCCTTCAGTAAGACAAAATCATGTAAATAAATATGAATTAATATAAATAACTGCACTTTTGGAGTAACAATGAATCTTCCATAAGTTTGACTAGCAATTCATTCTTAAATTATTCCTAGTTTTGTGGTCACTTACTGTTGCTCTTGCTATATTGATGTCATTCACTAATCTACAATGCATTACAAAATAAAATTAAAGCCCCCTTTCCGCAAATAGGCGAACTTAAATATAGGTCCGCTGAAGTAGGATAGGTGGAGAAAGTAAGAACTCACCCAGTGTTGGCTCCTTTCTGGTTTTGTGCTTGAGAAAAACGTCGTCTACATTGCATTTCCTCTTCTTTAAAACTCTGTTAGCTCCGTCACTCGCTCTACCTACATCAGGCACCATTGTGGATTAAAATTTTGTTCCTTACACTACCATACCTCGTGGTCGTGAGGGGTGAACGATAATAAGCCAATCACGTTCCAGTAGACAGTGTGTTTTTGGCCAATCAGTGGGTCAGGGATACAGGGATTTTTATTATAAATGTTTTGAATATGGATCGTCTTTTTTTTTTTTTTTTTGCCCAAAATGCTATTGTGATTTTTGTGCCGTATTAAAAAAAATATACTTAAGGTACTACGTGCTCTTTGAATTTCTACTTTACTCTTCCAACCAGTATTTCGTAAAGCATCTTCCTTAGTGATTTGTTGTTACTGATAGAAACTTCATTGGTATTAAAACATACCGAGCATATAAAAGATTATGAAACTACAATATGCAAAATAAATGGCTAAGAAGTGCTACAGTATAATCTGTGGGACTACAACTTGATATTTGAAGCCTTCACAAATAATTAAGTGTTCGCTTGACGTGGGAATGAAAAGTATCATAATATGGATGTCATTTTCAAGGACCCGCCATATTCTCATGTGCTGTAAAGTTCGCACAATGTCATAGAGAATTTGACATTTTTTTAAACAATGATAAAGAAAATGAGATTCGTATTTACAATCTCGCAAGTAGGCAAAACGTATATTATTCTCCCGGGAAGATTCCGAGAATGGGTGGACCCCTAGTGAATTAACCTGGTAAACTCGTCTCTTACGTGAAGCTGCAGCCGGCACGTTAGTGATTAGCGAAGGGATGGGGGTACTGAAAAAGGTGGGATGCAGGAGGTTTGAGGCTCTGGACCAATAACAGAGGTAGACCAAGACAGTCATGGGATTGAGTTTTGTTGTGTTGACCTTATTCCTAACTGTACAGTATTACTAGTGAACTGCCCCAGAACAAAGCAAGATGGAGTGGTGGTGGTAATCTATCAGATAAACTCTCTTACCCATGTTACATGTAAAACTGGAAGCGACAGTGATTGGGGAGCTCCCACAGTCCCAGTAGGCTATGTAAAGCTGTTGGTGCTGTTGTGTGTGGTATGTGAGGAGTAGTGTACAAGGTTACAGTAAAAGTTTTAAGAGGTACTGTACCAGAGCACCCTATACCGAGGGCAGAAGAGTTGTTACTGCAGCTAAATGATGGAAGGATGTTTAAGTTCGATGCATCATTATTGGAATTTTAATGACAGCAGTCAAAATGCTACGATAATTCATGGTAAGTTACCTGTTGTTACTTATTTAGGTTGTGTAGTGGACCCAGATGTTATGAAGCCAGTACGGTATCTGTTGCACTTCAACTGATCAGCAAAGCAGGTCAATAATTTACTGCTTTGGTAAATTTTTACTTTAGTCCCACTCTGCCATATTTTCTCAAGAGTTTCAGAATGCAATGTTTTATAGTGTTTCTCATGTGAATCGGATAGTCATTTCTGTCGCAAATCACTCGTTTTCCGTACCCCCCCCCCCACTGTACCAAGGTTATTGGGGGAATACGACGAAAACGAGTAATTTTCACTGAAAATTACCACCAGAATCACATAACACTAAAACATTGCATTCTGAAACTCCTGAGAAAGAATAATGGGGGACCTGTGGGAAAGCGTGGTTTTGGGTGGGGGAAACACGGAAAATCGAGTGATTTCCGACTGGAACTGGTATCCAAATCAAACGAAAAACACTAAAATCCTTCGGAAAAATATAATTTTCAGCTCCTTGAGTTCGTGTTTCCTAACTGGGGGGCTTTGCCCCCCCAGAACCCCCCCAGCCCTGGCCGTTTCCTAACTGGGGGGCTTCGCCCCCCAGACCCCCCATTACATTAACCTGACCTAACCTATCCTAGGGGAATGCTTACCTAGAGATCAGAAACGGTGAATTTGCACTGCACCTTCCCCTTACTCTTATTTTTTTTTTTCCACCGGCCACAGTACCACTGATGTCTGTCTTCCCGATATTTGCAGGGCAAATCACACTCTTTACACTTCACTGCACTGTGCAAAACCCCGTGTTTTCTTAGTAGTTCAATAGATGTGTCGTTATTACTGTGATAGTCCTTGCTAATCTGCCAGTAGTCTGTCTTATTCCCGATACAAGCTTTGAAATCGACAACACGTTCTTCTGCACCGGAGGCCATGACTGTGACTGACTTTCAAATCTCGGGCGTACTTGCGTCACCCACAAATACTTCAAGCTGATTGGCTGGTTTTACTTACGACTGTTGTGATTGGCTGGTTTCAAAAGTCCCTCTTCCTTTGCGACGCCTGATTGGCTGTTTTTAAAGCTCACATATACGAAATTACCAGCCGAGTACACTCGAGTCCAGCCGACTTAGACCGAGTGAACGTGCCCGCACCAGCAAATATGGCGCAACATTCATCTCAAATAATTAAGAAAAATAACATATATCTCGGAAAGTATTTATTTGCGACGGATGTTTACTGAGAAGAAAATGATGTACTCAATACACCCGACATATAGAGATACGTCACATTTTCCAGCGACCGGGTGGGATGAAAGTAAAATAATACCATTGCTTTAGTCATCCATTAAATCTCTCATGACCAGGATAGTTCTAGTAGTTTATTCTAGCTGTTGCCTGATAACATTATTCAGCTGAGTGAGTTATCAGTGCCTGAGAGTGTTAACACCATTAACATCAACTCATTCAAGACCGAGGCAACTGTTCAAAGTACTTTTTATTCCAGCTAATGGTAAGCGATAGTATTAAGTTTAATGTTCGATATGTACCCCAGTGTCAACAACGTGGCACCCGTGTCAAATTATGGCACCCCAAACTATCACTTAAGGATTTGATAAATGACTTTTTTTGGGCGAGGAAGAAGGAACAAATGACTTATTTGAATAGATGAGGTCTTGTATGGATGGAGAAGTACATGACAAGAGTGTGGCAGCCTTTATCAATTAACTTAGTATATAGTTAGTGAAATGATCACGACAGGTGAATAGGAAGTGCAATTGAAATATGCCCACCTTTGAGGCGAAGTCAGGATTCCAAAGGCTTATATGATGTGTGATTGACTGTATGGTCCATCTCATGACGCATACAGTCTGGTAGTCCCCCCGCTTTTGTGATTTCTCTATGTTTTTGGATCCTAGCTCATTGGTGGCTATTATGGTTGGGATATACAGTATTATGATGAAGAAGGATGCCTGCACACAATGGCACCAGTCATACAAACATTCCTCAGTTACCTCTCTGTACCCTGAGAGGAGGATGGTGAACTGCAAGGGAAGGGGCATTTTAACCTTCAATTCCCCGGATTCAAGTCTACATGAGCCTTGGACCACAACACCAACATGATAATTAAGCAACTTTTCACTACAACTGTAGACTGATCATCGAATGTACAGTACTGCATGGATAGTGCTAAGGAGGATACTGATGGCAAGGATACAAAAATGCGATGTTACTAAACAAGTGTATTCATTCCGTGCTACTGGTGTAATATCACATGTGGGTGCCGGAATACAACACTGTATGGCTGCCTAAAACAACACTAATGGTCATATTATTAAATCTGAGCACACAAAGGGGAAGGCAAACCCATGACTATTTTTATTGTTACTGAATCAAATGATTAAAAAAAAAATGGCCTCTCTAATTCCATGCTAAACATGCTATGTAAATCAGAATGCATTCTAACCATGCCCTTCCCCCACGTCTTTAAAACTGATCATCATATACTAGAGGCTTGCCCACACCTTCGTCCTCTCAGTTTTAATCACATGGACATAATTCTTTCACCGTCAAGAATAAACGAATGCAAACACAAACAAGGTCAGCCTGGTTGCAGTAACACCAAGCTCAACTTCAACTAAGGACGGACACAACCAGCGACCAAAGCTGAACCAGGTGACAAAAACATTAACAAGTGAAACATGTTTGCAACCACTGAAAAAACAAAACTAAAACATGACAAAAATAAGCCGCTCTGTTCACTCGCTGAAAACATTATACAATATATATAATAATTAAAGATATAAATGATGATGTATATAGAGTACAGTAAATGATCATGTGATAAGGATTCAATACTCTACACTTCACAACCATTTATGGTACTTGGGCATTTGGCACTATGGAACTGTACTCTGGCAGCATATGGGGGTGTTGGTTATTTGTAGTAATGGTGGTGGTAGGCTATGAAATGTGGCAGCGAGAAAAGTGTGGTGGTGATGATGGTCATGGGCTGTGAAATGTGGCAGTTAGAGAAGTATGACTGTGATGGTGGATATCTCTAAAGTGTGGCTATGACTGAAGTGTATTGATGGTGACTGTGGTGGTTTATGGAATGTGGATGCGGCACAGGTGTGGCTATTGTTACTTAACTCTGGTCTGTTTGGCCAAGCAGACATGTTGACTACATATAAGCAACTGTGTCTGTGGGGCTCTTCTAAATGTACAATACAGTACAAACATCATGCAGAGAACCAGCATCCCCTTGTGGCCGACAGTACCTCACTAGGGTTGGACCTGGGTCCTTCCCATGGCATGGTGCAAGGAAATATGAAGAGGTTTTGCTCCTGGGTGAATGCCACCGCTGCTCCACCCACGGTGCACAACACCATCACCTGTAGGCTCCTCATCAGTGCCAGGGGTATGGCTGTAGTTTGGTGTAACACTGGTGGTAGTCCATGTTGTGTGGAAGTAATGAAGGTATGGTGGTGATGATGGCAGCAGTCTTGGTTATGGGTATAATGGTGACGATGCTAGTAGTCTAGGCTATGGTATGTGGTAATGATGGAAGTGACTGTAGTGTTGTGGTGACTAATATAGGTACTACGGCAACAGGTGAGGTGCAGGCTATAATAGTGTTCCTGGTGGTAGTCTGTGTAATGTGGCAGTGACTGTAATGCAAGTGTAGATGAAGTGTAGTAGTGGCTGTGTAGATGAAGTGTAGTAGTGGTGGTGTAGGTAAGGTGTAATAGTAGTGGTGTCATTGAATTTTAGTACTGGTGGTGGTGGCAGTGAAGGAATGGCTGTGTTGTGATAGTGTTGGTGGTGGTGGTGTGTGTAGTGTGGCAGTGATGGAAGTGTGGCTCTGGTGTGGTGATGGTGGTGGTGATGGTAGAAGTGTGGTTTTAGTGTGTCGGTGATGTAGTGGTTAATATACAGTATAGGTAGTCTACAGTAAAAGTCATGGGTGTTCCAAATTTTCAACAAAATGACAGTTTCCTCACCAAAATACTTGTAACACAACTCTTTCCATGCACTGTTCATGGCAACTCAGCTTTAAAGCTGGTAATGGCAATATTTTAAAAAACATATTAAGGTATATCCTCACCCTGCCCTTGGGTGGGAAAGGAGGTCCGGATGATGATGATAATGATAATGATATTAAGGTATTAGCAGGAAAAAAAAAAGTGTTGCAAAAAAAAAGGATTTACTGTACTGTGGCTTCAGTGTTCTGGTGATGCTTGGCAGTGGCTGATATCACGGTTGTTTTGATGGTTGTATTGGCAATGGTTAATCTTATGGTTATAATATGGTGGTGGTGATAATGATGGTGGTGGCTGTAGTTGGCATCATGTTTATGGTACAGTTTAAATGGTACTTTTGGTGGTGTTATTAACATGATGTCAGCAGTAGTCTTTTGTGGTTATACTTATTGTGGTTGCAATGAGGTGGTGAAATACACAATGCAGGCTATATATGTGCATAATTACAGTATATTACAAATGTACTTTTATACAGTATGAGCGTAATGTGTACCTGTAAGAGAGTGCAGAATCAAGACTTTCCTTAGTGAGGTTGATGTTTTTAAGCAGGCTATAGCGAGTTATCAATAATAATTTCTCAGTTAATTAACCACATGATCAATTCACAGTGATGCATAACAAATTACAACAGTCATTACATTTTCATCAGAAAACAAAATAGTCTTCTACACTACATGTTAAAAATGCCTGTACAACTGTGTTTGGTTAAGTCATGCTGGCTCCTAAGTAGCCAACTTCAGATCAGAGGCTGAGGAATTAGAGCCACAAGTGTGATGTTACATGGTACAGCAATTCATAATCATTGCACTAAATGAACATTTTTTTTTTCCAGTCATGTACCTGAATACATACAATTACTACATTTAAAGAAAAAAAAATAATATAATACTGATGTCAGTTATTTAGCCACTTAAAACATTTTGTAAACAATACTGACACATCAGGATCATAACATGAATCAACATAAATCAACACATAAATTCAATTATTGTACCATTAATATAAACATACATTAAACCAACAGAACAGACCAAGTTAGTGTCTTAAGACACAACTACAACTTCATGTACTTAAAACAAAATACAAAACTTAATTCACTGTCTTCATGTAAAGTACCAGCTGTCACATGAACTTAATGCTGCAATACATACCCTAATTATACGTATACAAAAAACTTATTCCTACATACACACAGTATTACAGGAATACAACTCACATACAGAAAGTAACTCAGCTGGCTCAAACTTATTCCTACATACACACAGTTTTGCGGGAATACAACTCACATACAGAAAGTAAATCAGCTGGCTCACACACACGATGGTCTGTGCTGCCACTAGCTATTTATAAATCCATGCACGGATAATCTACACAAGTTAAAAGCATAAATTTTAAATCAAAGATCAACAATACAGACATCTTAACTGCATGAGCCTTCCCTCACACTGTAGACTGGAGGTACATGATGACCTCCAAACAGCAATCCACTGTCTGTCTTATATGCATAAATTTAGCCCCTGCTTTTTTTCTTGAGCAATGCAGCATGGGCTTTTACAATCATAATATGACTGGATAAACAGTTCTGGACTAATAAGGTTTCTTGTATCCATCCATCATCCAATCCTATGTTGTTCCAAGAGGAGCATAAGAGCCCAGGGCTAGGCAATTTGGTCCTGACATTTAAGATGAGAGTGACCAGCCTCACTCATCCCTGAGTGGCATTACATGAGAAATAAACCCCAACCACCCCTTGGATATAAACCTACACAGGTTCAATCCGACTGGAGAGCTTAATTACAAACTAAACCACCAGGCACCATAATTTGGTTATATGGTTACCACCCAGCTAGTAAATGGTTTCCTGGTGTACAGGAAACCATTTGGCTTGTCGCTCAGTGTAGAGTCGCCCATAGGAAGATGGAAGAGGAAAGAATGAAAGAGAGAAGACAGAAGAGGGACTGTAAAGTCATCCATATGCAGAAGGAAGAGGAAAAATTGAAGGAAAGAAAGACAGAAGAGGATGGAAGGAAGAGGGGAAAGGGCAGACACCCAAGAGCAGCACTACATCAAGTGAATGGATGGTGAGTGTCCCCACCTACCACCAAGGAAGTTTCTTTAAAAAAAAAAAAAAAAAAAAAAAAAAAAAAAAAAAAAAAAAGACTGGGTTCTGGAAACCTGGCTACAATGTTAGTAATTTAGGGTGTACAATGATAATAAGTCAACAAAAAAATTAAACTAAAGAGCCTCTAACCTAGGATATAAAAACAGGTGTTTTGTCAATGAGGCCGTGTTGTAAGGCAGCGTGGCCTCTGAGCCTGACACACCACCACTGTTGTTACTGAGGCTGGTGTGTGTTGCTGCTGCATACATACTGTACATACACATACACACATTTTATGAACTTATAATTCATTGTCCAAATATATATATATATATATATATTCAACAAAATGGATACAAACACTATGAAAAGTGTTTGTGCTATCAGTGCTGTCACTCATGTCCATGTTCAGCATTTCCCACACCACAGATTCAAGAACAAATAACAAGCAATGATGCTTTAAATAGGCACACACATGCACGTTAACACAGTCAGACACATGCACTTTCTCCCTTTCCTAACCTAAAGAATGCATTATTCAGTATAATTAATAATTAATACCCTAAGTACAAAATTTATTAACTTATACAGTATAATCTAATACATCAATGCCTATGAGTGTGGAACTATTTATTTGACATCATATTAAGTAACTGCCCATAAAATAATTAAAAAAATCCACAGCTCCTCTAAACCCAGCAAACCCGTTCATGAGGCAAGACCGTCAATGTTCTGAAGTCATGTGTATTTTTCCATTACGAGGCAAAGATTCAGCTGGTAAAAAAAGGATGGAATATTGATATCTTGCAAATTTTTGCATTAAAATATTGAAGAAACTGAGTTGCTTCATAATGTACAGTCAGTGAACAGTATCAAAATATCTGGGCATGATGGATTTCAAAATGTATGCTATAGTCACTACCATCCTGAGATGGTTATGTCTCACTGCAAGGTGAATCATTTAGTAATATTTTAATAGCACATGATACTCTTCCATATGATGTTTACTAATGAACAACTATCATCACTGAATTTAAATCTACTGATCCAAGAGCAATGTATTGTTCATATTTTCTGTTCTTTGTGGTATAGCTACCATACAACAAAACAGGGTGCTTTGATATTCTCTCTTGCATGAAAGTATAAAACTGGTTGACATATTGCATGAGGGTGTCAATGTGTGTATGCCACCCAGAGGACTCAGCCTTAGGGCACCATGTGAGCATCAATACCCAGACACAGAACATATTGTAATGCAAGCTATCATTTGCATTACACAAACTCTTTCCAACATGTTACATATTGACAAGAAATAATGTTCATGATGTAAAAGTTGCAGCCTCTGTAACCTTGACCTAAAACTAAATTATGAATACCTTACACAAATAATACTTAAGTTACATAACATTTCATGCAAATGACATTGTGCAAATTACCTAAATAATACATAAAAGCTCATAGGCTCTGTAACTTCAGCCTATCCGTAAAATATAAGTACTCGTCAATGCCTACCAAAGTTACTGTCAAAATAATACCCATTGTTTAATTAATACCCAGATAAAAAAAAAATGCCAATAGAATGCTAATACCCATATGATAAAAATCAATGCCAGTAAAATGTCAAGATCATAGAACTGCCCAATAAATCTCAGTCCTCTTTCCCTGTACCCAGCCCAGTTTTAGCTAATACCTATACTAGGATGACAACTATGCAACATATTATGTAACGGTATTCAGCAAGTGCCATGCTTAATTCATCCATTATAGTGACCTTACCTTTCTTTTTTCTTGCAAGCATCAGGCTCTGTGTGGGAGGGGGGAGGATATATATACATTTCAGAAAGTTAGGTTTTTTATAATTATACTGGTGTAGCCTACTGTGTCAAAAATGAAATGATACACCAGTATATCCCATTGGATCCCAGGGGTGCCGGGCGAGGCATGGCGCTGGGTGGGTACTAAACGTTACGCCCTCCGCCTATTGGTTCATAGTCGCGAAGCTCATAGGTCCCTACCTGGGGGTTCCCTACTTTATAAAGACTTGAAAAATCCCAGTTCTGTCCAATATTCCGGACACCGGGCTCCAATGGGATATATAAACCTAACTTTCTGAAATGTCTTATTGGTTCTAAAATTTAAAGAGAGAGAGAGAGAGAATGTGTGTTTAAATGTTACAGTGCATACAGGAGAATCTAAAAAATAATATAACCATAACCTTACTAACTATTTGGCACTACAAGGTAAATATGGAACTACATAATATTTTGTACTAACTACTATTACACCAGAACTATGACAATGCAAGGTTTAGTTAATAATCTTCATATTTCATTAGTGTTTCATTTTGTCTTGTTACAACCTCTCATAATTTCACCTATTTTCTTTCCTCCCTGCTCTTCATTCTATCTGTTTCCCTATCTCCCTTCTCTTCTATCATTTATTGTATTCCCTTTTCTCCCTCTCTCTCTCTCTCTCATTGTTTCCCACCTTTTTTTATCTTACATTATACCTCCCTTTCACATCTCTTGCAACTTACTCCCTTTCTGTATCTTATTCAATTTCCTTCTCACCCTCTCCTTTGCACCTTCTTCTTTTATCTCCCACTTGTTCTTTCATTCAGTCTCCTCTTTTCAATTGCACCTCCTTTCTGTCTTTCAGTGTCTTCCATATCCTTCTCTTTCTTTCCCCCTATCTTCTGCATATCATTCTTGTTACATTGTTTCTCCTTCTCCCCTTTCTCTCTTGCACCTACTCTATCTTTCATATGCTCTCCCTCTCTCTCCTTTGCTGCTGCACATTTTCCTTCCCATATCATTTATATATATTCCTCCTGTGTTTTTTCTCCCCATCTTTCTTGAAACGTCCCTTCTTGGCCCTTCACTACAGCCTTCTGCCTCTCTCTTTACCATCTCTTCCATTCCTCTGCCTTCTGCTTCTCTTCCCCTTATCCCCCTCCCTCTCCATTCCTTCAGTCCCTTTCTGTTTCTCTCATCCCTCTCTCATTATAGTCAGTCTTTTAAAAGAGAAATGCACAGATTTCATCAATACAGTACACATATAATCTAACAGTAGTAACAATAATACCAGTCTTTCTTGATTATAAACTGACTGACCAAACAATCACATTCACAAAACAGTAGTCAAGTCAGTCACTCACATACACATAACATGTACACACCAACACGCACACATACAAAGCTTAACTCATAAATGGTGGTTCTTTCAGGTGGTGCAAGATGCAGTGTTTGTCTATGCTAAAATACATATACCAGTACTTTTCACTATAATGCTGCTAATGCACATGTATAACCAAGGTCATAAGTTCACCTAATATTTCATTTTTACTTTTCACTTCCACCTCCTGGGTAATATTCCCAACCTGAGTGAGACTTGGCATGTTTCTGTGCCCATAGATAGCTCTCTGACATGATGCATCTGGGAGAAAAGTGAAACCACTTGCCATACGTGAGAAGTAGATCTCTATCTATCTATCTATCTATAGCCCGACGCCCTAATCCCGCAAAGGGTGGCCGCAGACAAAACGCCTCCGAGTCACTCTGTCACCCACCATTTGACTCCCCTCCCCCCAACTCACCCCCCCCTCCCTCATATACCTCTCAACTCCATCCCTCCACCTCATCCTCGGTCTACCTCTCCCTCTCCCTCCCTCCACCTCACCTACATACACCCTCTTAGTCAGTCTTTCATTCTCCATTCTCTCCACATGTCCAAACCACCTCAGTGTATTTCTCCTAATCTTTTCAACCACATCCACATCTACCCCACAACGTTCCTTCACTTCTTCATTCGTCAACCTGTCCCTCCACGTCACTCCACATGCTCCTCTCAAGTAACTCATTTCCACTGCTCTCACTCTTGACTTGTTCCCCTCTTGCAAGGTCCATGCCTCGCTTCCATACGTCAGGGTAGGGATCACAATACCATCATGCAGTGACTTCTTAACTTCCATACTCACCTCCCTATTTCTCATCACTGCTTTCAGTGTACCAAGTAGATGCAATGGAATATTAGGGGAAACTTATAATACTGGTTGTACTTTAGATGAACTCTGAAAAATACCAGTAATCACAGCAAATGTTGTGATTATAACTCAGATAATTGGCTGTCAGTCAGTCAGTCGCAGTTTAGTTAATGCCGTTTTTTTTTGTTTCATTACACTGATTATCCACACAGTCTTTTTTACTCCTCCAACACTTTTGCCATGCCTTGTATATTACTTTCTCCATCATTTTCTTTTATTTCATTCCTTTTCAACACTTCCTTCTGGTTCCTTTCTCTTCTTATCTGTGCATTTTATTGGGAGTCTGGTTCATTAACAGGCAGTCCCCAGTACAGGGCCAGGGTTGTGTTCTAAAATATCTCAACTTTTTCCTCACAAATGGTACTGTCACTTCAGTAACTGGCAAGGCAGCTTCAAAGACAGCAACAGAACTCTGATAGGAAATTTTTTATCTACCATACTGTAGATTAAAAAAACACAATAAACATGGAGTATAACAAAGACTTACTGTGTTTTCGACAAGTTCTCATTACAAGCAGCCTTTTTTACTTTATTTTTAACAAATAATGTACAGTTTAGATTACTTATCTACTAAAGTTTCACTGCTACCTATAAATCCAATCTGTCAGATTTCCTCAGTTTACAGTACCAAATGTACGGCAAAGGTTATTGTGCAACACATCCCTGACATATAACAAAGACTGCCTGTACATTCTCAGCTCTCCTGGTCAAGTGAGATCAGACATGGCTCACCACCACAAACACATTAGCACCATCCTGGATTACCTGGGTTTATTCTTGCACCCACTTCTGTCTTTTATGGTTTTGCTCTGACTGCTGGCTTTCTTAGGATATCTGGAGGACTTGTCTTGAGATGCACTGAAGTCCTGAGATATCCTGTCATCTAGGTGCTCGGAGTCCAGGTCACCTTGGGGATCTACTTCGTCTTGTGAATCTGTACTGGTCTCATCCATGTCATGATCCATGTATGCCTCTGTCTCTCTGTAAATGTATCCATCATCAATCTAGAGGCAGGGACATAGGTAAAATAATAGTAATAATAATTATCACCATCATCATCATCTTTCTTTCATCCAAGGCCACAAACAGGAGAAGAAAGTGTATGACAGCTAGTGAACTAACAACAGTCTGTCCAGTGAAATCAGTTACACAGTCATCCACGCATCATTCAGGCTAATCCTCTGGCTTCACATTACAAGCACAGACACCAGCACACATTATGTTGTATATTTTTCTTAAAACATGTCTAACACATATTGAATTCTGCCATTCAGCCAACAAAAAAGTTAAAAAGAGGGTACCAAAACCTTGTCATATGATTCTCCATACATAATTCATTCAGTCAACTATATCCTCTGTCTTTTAACTCCATGACCTCAATTTCTTGCACACTAATTTACCATATCCACCCTCCCTTCTCTTGGCCTACCATACCTTCTTCCTTCAAATTCATGCACATACACCTACCTCACCATCCTATCTACATCCCTTCTCACCATTTGACCATATCATCTGACACACTACAGCTCTTCTGCTCTACCATCAACACACTTCCTCACTCCACATCTTTTTTGAGTATCACACTGCTTCTTACCCAATCGACCCCATAAACTCATACATTCCTCAACAGTTTCACTGCCACTCTTTCACAAGCATCACATACCAATCTCACACCTATACACTGGTGCGAGCACTAATTCGCCTTCACACAA